>NW_004955402.1:27181818-27187406 GCF_000276665.1 Chinchilla lanigera | reverse complement strand
GTAATTACATCATCTGCTGCTGAGTAGCAGCAGAGAGAGAGAGAGAGAGAGAGAGAGAGAGAAAGAAAGAAAAAAAAAAGACAAAAAAAAAAAAAAAAAAAAGAAAGAAAGAAAGAAAGAAAGGAAACACCCTGGTAGATGGGCCATGTTGAGTAACTCATCATGAGCAGTTCGGGAACACAAGGAAATGCAGTGGGCATTGCCTGTTAGTACTACTTGAGGAAAAGGAGAAAGGATGATTTTGGTCCCATGGTCTATGTAAGGTGCACAGCTAGGACCTGAGAGACTGAATCCTACCTTTGCCAATGTTTGCTAGAGTTTTGCCCTATAGGATTTGATGTCTAAAGAAGAGCTTAGGACTAGAGATTTAACTATGAGATTCCCTAAAAATAGGTAAACTTCAAGGGGAAAAAATATTCCTATGGTTTGAATATGCTTCTCCCACCTCAAACTCACAGAATTTAGGGCTCAAAGTCATTAATTAAAGGTATTAAGGTGGTAGAAAGTTCATATGATCATGGCGCTTACAAATCGGGTCTCTGGACTATGAAAAGGACTAGACAAGACCATTATAATGGAATACCTAGAGGGACAGACACCAGGTAGTTGTGGAGGCCTGCCGTCTGTCTTTTTCTTTTGCACTGATTTGGGACTCTGACAAAAAGAAATCATCACTAGATGCTGTTCCTTGACCTCTCACTTCCAGAACCTTAAACCAAAATGAATATCTTTTCTTTATAAAGTGCTGCATGTCAGGCATTCTATTATAGTAGTAAATAATTGATAGAAGTGGAAAGAAGAAATGAGAAAGGTAGTTATTCATAAGGAGAAATGAGGTAACCATGAACACAGCCATAAAAGTTGGCAAAGGTTAAACCAGGAGAGAGGTTCAAAATGAGGGGAGAGATCAGACAAGTCCATTTCTAAGGAATACCGGATGAGGTGAGGTGTAAAATATGTCCCCTGGACTAAAAACAAACGGTAAAAATTTCAGTAGAAAGGAAGCAAGTGAAATCTAAATTGCCATATTCAGTAAATGAATGTAGGTGGCAGAGAACATTAGTAACACATGTGCATAAAGGTATCATTCAGTTGTCAAGAATGGCCAGCTTTCATCAAGGCCACAAGTGTGATCTAGCAAGTGTTCTTCTGAATGCCAGCTCACTTACCTTAGTAAGGGCTATAGAGTAAGCTGCCAACAAGAACAAAGCTTTCTTGCATTGTCTGTTATTAAGGAGGGCAAGAGAATAGAGATAGATGTTTTGACCTTCAATGCCAGTCAAATATTTTAGTCTACAGTTACTTGACTTTGAGCTGTCAACTTGAAAGTAGTTGATCAGGAAACACTTAAGCCTACTCCACAATCTCAGCTGGAATGTTCACATCTAAAGGAAGTTTGTCTTTCCAACTTTCTAAACTGCTCCCTGGGACAAGAAGGGTGAGGTACATTATCTTTTGCTATTTCATTTTTATTAAATCTATTTGAACTTGGAAATGAGGCCTGATGGTCCCATTTTCAGAAGGCTGAAGGTCACTGGGTGTTTCTGTTCAAGAAGAGAAAACAATGTGTAACCCTTCTGGCACCGTAATCGAAAGAAATAGTGTGGTGATTACAGGCGTGCACTGAGCTGGCGGCTGCTACAAATACTGGAACTCAATTTGATAGGATCCTGTATTACCTTATAACACAGTATCATTCCTTACAGTTCCAAGGTCAATGTCTCTTTCTCAAATAACATTTTGGACCTATAATTGTTCATCTACATGCCAGCAATTATGGGGGAATTGATCAGCCGGTAATTAATGCCATGCTATTACACTTTTTAATTTGTAGATTATGCAGCTGCAAGCGTTCTCACATTTTTAATTTGTATATTATACAGCCAGAAATGTTTACAATGCCCTTTTTAATCTCCTTACACTACCACTGCCATTATTCACTATAGATTAATGATACCCCGGATGCCAGGGTTTATTTCATTTACCACTCTTACCAGGAGAGCAGTTAACATTACTGTGCTCTATTACTTAATGTCTTACTGCAGCTGCTAGTGAGCATTGGTTACCCTTTAAAATATTACCAGCCAGTTATTTTTTCTCTGTTTTTTTAGCTCTCTTGTCACCAACAATATGACTCTATGGTCATATTATATTTTATTTCCAAATTTACTTCAACTGGTTCTATCAGCAACAATTAAATAATTCATTTTACATATCACAAATGACCTTAACCCTTCCTTGTGCAACCTTGTTTATCTTAAAGCCTATTTGGTTTTATATGTCCAGTATCAAACTTCTTTATTTCCCCCTCCACCTCTTTTTCAACCATAGCAACAAACTGCATGAACAATAGGTGAGAATTCAAATAGTACGGGACTCTTTAGACAAGCCAGGGTTAGAAATTCTCAGTTCTAACTGGGCATGTCTTGATATCCTATGGTCATACAGGTGCCTGTGGGTGGGGTTATGAAGCACACATCTCTTTGTTTTTCCAAAGGTATCCGTGAATTTCAGGATGTGATAAGACACTGAGACAACTTTAACAGTGACACTACTCTCAATCATGAGGACATGTGTCTTGGTTACTTTTCTCTTGTTGCTGAGACAAAATACCCAACGCCCAAAATGAAGGAAGGAAAGGTTTATTTAGCTTACAGTTTGTGGAGGTTTCAGTCCATACTTGGCTGGCTCGGAGGCAGAAGATAGCAAAGCAACAAGAGCAAAGGGGGTAATGGCAGCCGAACAGCAAAGAGCCAGAGCAAAAGGGCAGAGTGGAGGCAAACAGCTTCTTTCCCTCCCTTACATTGTAAACAGGCTACCCCCACCTGAGGGGTGTGTAGCTCTCACAAAATCTCCATGCTCTCCTCTTCCACAGGCTCAGGATGTATACAAAGTAAGGGCCCTGGCTTCCTGCTGAGTCACTTAGCCAAACCTCTAAACTCCCCAAGTTGACACAATGTATCAACCATAACAACATGCAACATTTACATTACAGAAGAATTTTGTTTCACAGGTCATGTGTTTAAAAAGATTCTAGACTAGCAAGTGGCTAGGATCACAGCGATAAAAGGTAGAATATCTATTATCAAAGGAATTATATTCTTCTGTATAGTAGCAATAAAAGATATGCATGAAAATTGATAATACTCCACACACAACTAAACTATGGGAATGATCTCATTAAATGAAAACAGTGAGAAGGGTGTCCCAAGGCACATGATAGATTTGCAAAGAGCTTTATAATGGATTAGAGCTAAGTTTCTGAAGAAGGAGGCATTGGAAGAGGCTGAGAGCAGAAAGAGATACTTTTCTCACAGAGAAGGCAATATGAACAGGCACTTTAAGGGATCAATGTGTGTTGTATGTTCAAGGGCCAGAAGAGATAAATATGCCTCAAAGAAAGTTCTTTCTTGGAAAAGAATAGTAAGACTTCAAGCCAGAGGGGAGGCTCCCGTTTGCACTAATGGGCTTTCATCACCGGTACAAGCACTTTGAGGTTTATTCTGTGCACAGAGAGTCACTGTGAGGAGTTTTTGATGGGCTTGCTGTTGACGTGGGTGCACCGTTTTCAAAGCAGTTTTTTGAATAGAATAAAATGATTGCATTGTACCTAGCCACATAAATTCCAAAGTCAAAATTTATACCCTGACCTGACCAGTTGTACTCAGTTTATTGCACATGCATTTTCTTCTTTCATTTTTTTAACTCATTCTTTCACTGCTGGGTTCCCACTTGATCCCAGAGTGATGTTGGGCTAAATTAGTAAACAGTTACAGTTGCTCCCCCTGTTTCTTTGTCTTGTACTGAACAGAAAATAAATACGTGTGTGTATTTATTGAGTGGTGCCTATACTGAGTACTGATGCCAAGCAATCCCTACACACAGATTTCTATCAGGAAAAACTTTCTTTCTTATGTCTCTATGTCTCTTCAAATTCATTTTCTCTGCTCTTGAGTGGAATGTTGGTAAATTCTCATGACTTGGGGGCGGGGGTTTCCTGTAATACAAGATCCCTTTGTAAATAATAAGTCCAAACACAGCAAAAATAAAAACCTTACATGTTATTCACAGCTATGGTTAATTCTCTAGGTTTGATCCTAGCAGGCCAGGTTGCAGAGTGGCCTCACTGTTCTCTTCAGGACCCCCGCTTTTGCAAAGTGTCCTTCTCTTCCTGTTTACTAATTTGGAATTATGCTGATTCTACCAGGGCAGAGCAAGGAAGGAGACAATAGATAAGTGAGTACCGACTAATGTGTCTGACTTATAAGTGCAACAGCCCTGCCCCTTGCTCAGACGTGGTTGTAGAAACCTACTGGTCCCTGGATGAGGGTTCACTTTCCTGCAGCTGATTGCTCCTCTTGTCTTCCCGAGTCCCTGACCAGCCCCAGGGACCTCCCACTTTTCCCCACTAATCTGCTTTTCTCCTTACTAAAAAACTTTTGAGTGAGCTTCAAGTGAGCACTGTGTGGCTGAAGGGAAGCTCTTTACACTCGCCCATTTCCCCTTCGGATTCCAGCAGTGCAGATCTCCAAGGCACCAGCCCCTCTCTCCCATGAGATTCTTTCTGACACAAAGCCAGCTTCCCTGCCAGGTGCACAGGAGATGCATCCTAACTTTTACAGAAGTTCCTGGGAAGCCTTTCAGTTTTTTGTTTGTTTGTTTGTTTTTAAATGAAGAAATTATGCCTACTCTTATCATGAAGGAGTTGAGTGCCAGAGCACCCCTACTACCTCCACACCTGAACTTTTCTTTCTAGGACTCTCAAACTCATTGTTGCTGTTGTTACTGTATAAGGGGACTGAATAAAAGAGGACTCATGTAATTTCTACATTAATAATGTGTTACATACAGTGCTGGCAGGATGTTCAGTTGTTAACAAAGTAATCCAGAAAATTTGGTGAAGTAGATGAATGAAACTTTAGAGCAGTATAATTGTTAGTACTGGTAATTTAGGAAAAATGCATGTAATGGAGTTTGCTAGTGGTTTAGTTTCAGGAAAGGTTACAGTTTCATTTTATCTACCTCCAAGAAAACTCTTCTGAATAACATGGTGAATCTCACTGCAAACCAAAGTAAAATCATATATATGTTTTTAAAAATGTATTTGTATTCACTTAAAACTTTTTAAAGGGCCATTCAACATTTATTATTTCAATTAATTAAGCCATGACCTAAGAATTATTGACAACAAAACTATGAAGAAAAAATTAGCACACCAACCTAACTTCTGCTGAAGTAGACATTATAGGTGATATCTTAGAAAAAAGTCCCAAATTAACATGATAATATACACAGAAAATCAGAACATTAATATAAGCCATTGAAAGTTCTAGAGGAAAAGACTCATAGGTTTAAAGAGAAGAGATACCTTAGCTAGAAGGTAGAACACAGGTAAGGGACAAACCAGATATTACAAAGATAGGATTGGAAGTCCCATTTAACCCACCTATTCTCCTTCTGGGTATTTCCCCAGAAGAATTAAAGACATCATATCATAGCGATATATGTGCACCCATGTTTATCACAGCACAATTTGTTATAGCTAAATCTTGGAAATAACCCAGATGCCCATCCACTGAGGAATGGAT
>NW_004955402.1:27087163-27181504 GCF_000276665.1 Chinchilla lanigera | reverse complement strand
TATTGAAATGAACAGTTAATGCTCACAATTTTTTATGTTCTGATCGACTTTGCATGCTTGTGTATGGTGGTCTGAGCAACTGATTTGAAGGTAATAATATGCAATGGAATTACAGTGGTGAACTCCTACCATCTGGTCTAGTGAAACTCTGTATTATCTCTAATGTTTTATTGAAGAATTATTTTCTTATTCTCTTTAATGTTTTGAGCTATCTTTCATTCTTACATCTGATAATCTGAGCAATGTTGTTGAGGATAGCGATATGTGATGTAACAACCACTGTTGATTTGTATTATTTTGTCTTGAGACCCTGTTTCACTTTGAATGTTCTTGTTTTGATTTGTTTATGTTCGTGATACTCTTATGCTGCTACTGTTCTAACTTTTTGCTTTTTCATTTCTTATTTACTACTCTCTTAAAAAGAAAAAAAGAAGCAGCACATTACAGTTAGTCCTTGACCCTGCATCCTGGAGACAGAGATAAGAAGCTGATGAGGAGGGTGAGGAGTCCCTGATATACCTGGCAGGCTTCCTCTTACTGGAAGGAAGTAGATGTGTGTTTTCACCTGGAGTGATCTGGGTGTCCCTGGTACCTGATCATGGGACAGAGCAATACAAGGAACAAGGTCCCTTGTTTTTTCCCCACTGGTATAGATAAACAGGAAGGGATTCTTTGTCAATGGGAAGCCTCAGAAAAGAGAAACATTTGTCAGGGTTTCTACAGAGGACAGTCAAGGACAAAAATTAGTGATGAGTGTTCTTGGTAATCCCACACCCACAGGAGTGGCCTATATATGAGGCAGTTTCTTCCTCTGCTTTTTTTATTTTATGGAAAAAAGATAACACAAAATTTCATAGCAAAATAATAGGAGAATAACAACAGTTAATACATTTCATGTTGTTATCTTTAAAGTAGTTGCTCAGGGTACAAGATATGGGCATAAGAATTCCTCTAACTGATATTAGTGCAAACTTTCCTTTTTAATGAACTAAGAGACATTAATAGTACAACTGGCTTGCATTTTTTCCCTTTCCCCTACTCTTTCTCTGCTTTTTTTAGAAAACTTAATGAACTATTTCTCAGCTGGATCAATATATCCTTGTAAGTGTGATATTTTTCAAACTCCTCCAAGAAGAGCCCAAGGGATTGGTGGATAATTATATCTCCATGCATTTATGGTAAAATAGAAATAATAATAAGGAAAATGAATTTGCCTTTTCTTGATGTAGAATATATCTATAGGTTTGTCTTTCATCTCATAAAACTGAGACTAATGTCAAGTTTTTAAAAAGTAGTTACTGTAGTGTCATTAATTTTAGAAGCACTTTTATTATAACTCATTTTAAGGCTTTTTTTCCAAATATTTTCACACATGCAAAAATAGTGCTTCAAAAGATAAATTGAACTATAAGGAAAATTTGGTAGTGTAGATAAGCTTTCTTTCTTTCTTTCTTTTTTCCTTCTTTCTTTCTTTCTTCTCTTTAAGGTAAATGCTAAAGAACAGAGGACAGGTAATTAGAAGTGAAGTAGAACACTCCAGGGAGCATTAACCTAAAGAACAAAAATGGGGAAAGGGTTTTGCATATTTAGAAAAAAGCAAATTTTCCAGTCTGACTCTAATAGAGTTTATGGAGGGAAGAAATGAGAGAAAAGGTAAAATGACTGTAGAATGCCAAATTGCGGAAGACCTTGAATATCAAGCTAAAGATTCTGAATTTCATTTTATTAAAACTATTTTCAGGTTTGTTAATACTATCATGGTGATTGAGAAATGCAAGCCCACAAAAGCAAACTGGTCAAGGTAGGGAAACGACAATTCATTTTTACTTCCTGCCTTTCTCTTTTTAGCAAAAAAAAAAAAAAAAAGATACCATGATTCAACCAAGTGAGGTCTGAAGCCTGCTTTACACAAGAAACCCCCTTTTTTTTCAACTACTGGGGTGAACTGGGCTGATTTCCAGAGAGCGGACCACCAGCAAAGGGAATACCAAATGAGATGAGCAATGAAAACACTGCTACGAACAATTTTAATGCCACTAAAAATAGAGCCTTCTGAGGAAAAGTCTCTGTCCACTTCAGAAACAACCCATTCTGGAAATAAGTCATGAGTATGTGTCACCAAAATCAATTCGGATCATAATGTCCCTTTATTAACACTACAGTCACTGTCTTTCTCCCTTCCTACTCTCCCTTACTTACATCAAATTGAGCTGAGATTTATGGCTTCAAACAATGCTGGCTTTTTTTTTTATGAGAGAAAAAGAAAACGAGACCCTGGTGAAGCCGAATACTGGGAACCTCAGTCAACCCAGATGAAAGACACATAGGTCACCACTCGGACGTTGCAATTCATTTATGGAGCAAGGGTTTTACCCACTCAGACTTTCACTTCTCTGCTTTAAATGCGTGACGTTTTCAACTATGATTTATACCAAGAATGAGATTTTCGGACTATCCCTGAGCCCCCTAAATTGGCTTCCTTCTCACTCTCTCCCATCACCTCTTTTCCTACTGAGATTAAGGAATGTATATAATACAACCTGTTACTGCCAGGAGGGATTACTCCTATATATTATCACTCACAGCTCATTAACCTCGAAGCCCTGCTAACTAAGAAAATCCTCTCTAATGAGGTTTCCCTTGACTGCACTAAAGAACAAAAGGTCTAAAAGTTTTCCCTATTACCAATGTTCCTCAAATTATTGCACTGTAATTAAAATGTAACTTTGAGGCCAAAGAAGAAGAAGAAAAAAAGGTTTAAATTTGGTTTAAACTCTGAAAAAGACCTTGTAAAGAACCTCTGCTTTGTACTTTGGTACTAGCTAAAGAAGCCGGGTTTTGGAAAGTCTGTTTGAAAATGATTTTTTCAATACACCTAGTTTGTATCCAACACCACTCAAGACACATAGGGTGGGTACAGGTGGTGCAGAGGAAAAACATTTGGAATACTCGCTTTTACCAAAAAAGTGAATTTCTTACTTTAATGATATAAACAGACACCTTCTCATGGTACACTAATCCCCTAGATAACAGTCCAAATGAATTCTTTTCCTAAAGGCAGATGTAGTAACTAGAATTAAGATTAGTAAACGGATGGGTCCTAAAGTATTTCTTATTCCAAGCTCTAGAGAGAGAGTTATTTGTATGGTTTTATCGCAGGAATTTCAAGGAGGATAGATGTAGATAAAACAAACAGAAGGAGCTGCATCCCCAAGAGAAATTTATAATCTGGTGAAGTAGCTAGAATTAACTATCCTCACCTCTGAGCTTTGAGTTTTTAAATGCCCAAAATGCAAATAATAATTACCTCTTTTAGCTTCCACAGAAGCCTGATTTATGTGTGTAGCATGTCCTCAGAGGGACAGAGTAAGGAGCTAGGAACTCTTAGACTGGAAAATGAAGGCTGGGAAGGGAATACAACCACTGCTTCTGAAATGGTGCAGGGACAGGCTTGAGGGAATATAACCTTGACCAGTGAATCCTGGAAAACTCAATAATGAGCCTAGTCTTTCTTGAAACTCAACTAATTTAAGTTTAAGACATTAAAGATAAGCTGTATTCCACACAGGAAGGGTAAACACATGACACTCATTAAGCAAAAATCACTGCAACTTAAAAAGAGGAAACTTCCAATTTTGGATTTTACTTTCATCATAAGGTTTGAAAGGGCACTGAGTGACTTAGGATACATCTCTGATCTTTGTATTCAGGTCAAGAAGAAAAAAGCCTATGGACCATTCTACAGAGCAGCAATAAAATTCTGGGCTATAAATCATACTGAATTTATTCATAGTAGTGTTTTTTATGTCTTCTTGCAACCGCAAAAAATGGTCTGCTGAGAGATAATATTAAAGCAGTACAATAGGAGATGTCTTCACTGTACTCCCAGGATGGGTAAAAGGGAAAAGCCAAAAAGGGGATTGCATTGCTGAACTGTGATTGTTACCACTGCTGCCTTTACATTCACTATTTCAGACTTTTTAAAAATTCAGTATACAAACAGACACTTTGTATTTGAGCTACTTCAAAAATAGAAATGAACTCTACTGTCAAAGAGAGTAAAAGTCACTGCATTGTGGGAAAAACATTGATTCAAGTATTAGTTTTAGTATAAATCTACATAATATAAAAACCTGATTTCTTCATTCTGGGGTTAAAATGCCTTTACATTGTATTGGAGATAATATGCATCATTCTGTATCACCAGATAGTTTAAAAAAAATAAACATAACAAACACTACAAAAGTGCTATAAAAAGTAAGCTGTAACCTATAAACACTATGCCTTTATAAAGTCATTGATAATATTATTACCATAATTGACAAAATTATCTTTATCTTTCTTTGTGTAGCTATTTTATTACAATACTACTAGAATAACCAGAAATATGTTTTCGTGCTGACATACTACTCTTTTGACAAACTTTATGGGAAATTCAGTCTTGGAATTGTAGGAATCGTGGAGTTATGGGCCAGAATATGTGAACTCCACCTTGCCTAAACACACGGATTATAAGGAAAGTAGAAGTAGCTCTTGTTAGAATGAACACAGTAACCTGAGAGGTGCAATAGATTCTGAATTGCCATTGTACCTTTGGACCTTAGTGCATGGTGTGAATGCCAGAGCTATGGTGTGATGAGCTTCTCAGCAGAACTAGAAAGGGTGTTTTCACTAGTGGGCTCAGTACTGTAGCTTGAGCAATTCTTTGACAGAAGTAATGGCTCCTGCACTATAGTCATTTTAAATTTTCTGCAGAAACCACATCACCAAGGAGTTGTCAGAGTTCAAAGTAGGAAAGTATGTGATTGAGGAATAGTCTTTGTAAGACAAATTTTAAGGGGTGAAAAATGCACAAATTATGAGCTGTAGAAAGCTGCAAACAGTGCCATCTGGCTTCCAGATATGTTGGAACCCTTTCTCTCTGTTTTCCTTCCATCGTGAGAAATTGTCTCAGAAGGCAGATGCTTACCTGGGAATATTTCTCATCACCCTTAGATCCAGGAGTGGTCATGTGTTGACTTGTTATTTAGCTAAGCAGCCAAGATAGTTCTGGGGAGCTTTTCAACTTCTTGGTCAAGGGTAACCCCGGAGATACTGTTTGTATTAATGTGTTATAGTTTAAAAGCAAATTTGATACACGTACTTATACATATGCATACATACAAGGATATATGTCCACTGATACATGTAATATTTCTTCACATTTTAAATTTAATGGGGTTTTTCATTAATGTCTAAAGCCATGCTCTTTGGTTGGCAAAGCACATGAAAACACATGTACATATACAAATGCAGCCAGTATTAATTCAGCATATTTAGTCCCTGTAAAGTACAATGACTTGATAACACTGAGTTTCTTATGAGTTGGGACAAATTGCTGTTATTTTTCTTTCTGTTAAATATTTGCTCAGTGGAACAAAAGTCCTGAGAGCAAGGGCTGAGGGAAATTTGAAAGACTTCTAGATTCTCTTTGGATTTACACAGCCATCCAATGGGCAGGAAATATTCCAACAATAATGGCTGGTCCTCAGCACAACAAAGTATTTTTGGGGATCTCAAATTTAGCCTACCTCACAGACCACAAGTGGTTCAATCCCTTCAGATCCCAGGAAAGTAGAAAGCTTCATGCTTTCCACGGGTAGAAATGAATATTGTCAATTAAAATGACAATGTTGCTCTGCTACTTGTACCTAAGTTAACACACACACACAGATACACAATTTTTAATCCATTTTCAAGGAGGTCATTTTTCCATTTAAGAGCAGTAAAGACTATACACGTTTCTGAAGGAAGCAACTATTTCTGTGATATGGAGACACAAATTTGACCTTCATCTTCGCTCCAGTGGATGCGTGTTAAATTTGTTCTCTACACTTTATCCATGATCTTTTTTGTTATTGTATCCTAACAAATGGCAATAATTTAAACATTGCCCCCATCCCTTCAGTCTACTTCACAGCATCATTGTAACTGTGAAATGAGATATAACAGGCAGGAAGCTTCCTCAGTTTTATTCCTAGAATCAGGTATTTGTTATGATTTCTCTGGCTTAGGCAGACTGTTATGGTTTGTGTCTAAATGTTCCCCCAAAGCCTCATGCAGTCATGGGATGAGCTTCTAGAGTTTTTTATTGATTCATGGTCTAATGCTGGAATTATGGGTGTGAGTGCTACACCCTTCCTGGAGCAGTTGGTTTGTATACAGTGTAAGGGAGGGAAAGATGCTTTTTCTTGTCTGCTCCTCTCATTTTGCTCTTGCTGCTTTTACTGTATTCTGCCTCCATGAACTGTTGCCCCCAGCTATGTGTCACCCTAAAATCTCCACAAACTGTGAGCTAAACAAATCTTTCCTTCCTTAATTCTGAGTGTCAGCTATTTTGTCACAGCAACTAGAAAAGTAACCAATTGGAAGACCAATAAATAAAACTGGTGTGCAGCAGACATTTAATTATTTAATAGAAAAAGAAATCTTTAAATATACAAGGTATGGTGGAAAAATATGGGAATGTTTGTTTTTAAAAATAACACCACAGTAAAGACACATTGCTATGAACCACCTCAATACTTTCTCTCACACTGAACACAATTATCCCCATTTTCTTGGCATTTTCTTGAAGGAGTTCTGGTAGTCTTTCACAAGTTTCTTTAGTTGCACAAGCATGACAGCCTACATGTCTAAAAGTGATTCGAATGCTCACCTCTTGTGGTCATTTTGATTTGGAGGAAGAGCCAGAAGTTGCATAGCGCTATTGGGGAATAAGGTGGATAAGGCCGCACTGTACTCGTTTATGTACCTGCCATTTTGTTGCACAGTACTCAGTAGCAGCATTTACCTAACTTTTGTCCACACATCCTAACTCGTAAAACATGAAAGATGACCTGCTTCAGAAAGTGGCAAGAATAGTAGAATAAGTGTGTCAGAAGTGAGTGGAAATATTTTGAGGGAGGTGTAATGAAATATTATCAACTTGAAGCCTATATTTCAATCATACCTTGTGTATGAAATAAAGTTACTGAATTTATAAAATACTTCTCTGCTTAGTGGGTTTGAAGTAACTAGCACACTCATCTTCTCTCAGTTACTAGTGGTTAGGTGTGCTGGAAAGAGTCTCCTGGGTCCTATGCTGCCTGGTCTCTTTAGGCTGTAATCAGGGTTTGGTGTGTCATCTGACAGGTCAATTGTAGAAGCATCTACCTGCAAACTTATTGACATGATTTTTGAGAAACTGCATTTCCTGATGAACTGATTACAGAGAATTTCAATTGCTTGTTGACTGCTTAACACAGGTTCCACCAATTTTATTTCTTTTAGCAGTGTAACATGACTGCTTGTTGCAACAAAGCCAACAAGAGAAAAAAATCTCCCAGCAAAATAGAATTTACATTCATATATATATATGTGAGTCACAAGAGTGACATGAAATTTTTTGTAATATTCTGTTGGTTAGAAACATGATATCACATCTAGCCCACATTTGAGGGGAGGTGGTAATACAGGTCAGAAATACTTGAGTTTAAGGATCACTGAAGTCCTGCCCAAAGACGCTTGCCACATGTTACTGATTTTGTATAATGCCATATTTTTATTTTGAAATCAGTCTGCTACTAAAATTTAGCACATACAATATAACATTTAGTTTATAACAAACATATATTTGGAAATATAGATGTCTCTCCAAATACAAAACTAAACTCATGTACTTTATGCATAATACTCAGTGTAACATTATAATGAACTTACTAGCAAAAGCCTATGCAACTTAGTGAGACCCTATGTCAAAAAAAGGAAAGGAAGAAGGAAAGAAAGAAAGAAAGAAAGAGAGAGAGAGAGAGAGAGAGAGAGAAAGAAAGAGAAAGAGAAAGAAAGAAAGAAAGAAAGAAAGAAAGAAAGAAAGAAAGAAAGAAAGAAAGAAAGAAAGAAAGAGCGAGCGGGTGGGCTGGGCTATACCTCAGTGGTATAACATAGTGAGTTTAACACCCAGTGCCAAAAATAAAAACAAAACAAACGAACAAATAAACACAACAAAACTAAATGCTAAAGGGCTAAACAATTTAGTAAATATTAGGCAGGAAGAAATGGAATTCCTGTTAGAACTCAGACATTAGTAGCTGAACAAGAAATGAAAAGATGACTGCTGTAGCCAATTTTTTACATTTTTCTTAAGTGGAAGAACTACATGTTCAGTATCACACAGAACTTTGTTCAGGTTCTTGCTCTGCCTCTCTTCAACCATGTGGCCTTGATAGTTTCACATTATTCCATCTGCCACAGTTCCTTCTGAGGCTTTCGTTGATCCCAACTCACCCAAGTGACTGTACTCCACAGCACACAAAGGATGTGATGGCTTGTTGGAACTGTGTGTATGAGGGGGAGGGGATGTTAACTTTAAAGAATGTGCTTTGTTCTCAGAAATTAGTGAAAACATGTGTCCCTTTAACGTATATATTCAAATATACACCTTATATAAGCACTCACTGTAGTTTGAGATTATGACCTTTTCTGTTTTAGTCTATATTTTGTATATCTATGGTCTTTTCTAAGTAAAAATTAAAGTGCTTCAACCTGAAGTTCAAAATGTCATAAAGTGGGCAAATCACGATCTGTTTTAGGCAGCATGCTCCTTACACTAATGTGTATAACAGGCAGCTTTGGGAACAGGGGAAAGAGGGGGTTACTCAACAGAGTAGAGAGAGAAATGAAAATAGAAGAGGTGAGCAAAAATAGTTTCCCTTAATTTAAAAACCTTACCATCTCTTGAACACTCAACATGAATGGATGTGGGTCATGATATGTATTTCTGGACAGAAATAGTTCTGAAAAGAATACTTTAAGGAATGTAAACATTACATTATTGCAAACATGTACTAATAAAAAATAAAAATAAATAGTAAGAATAATACAGGATCAAAAGAACATAAAAACGTGCCTATTCTTTTGGTATCTCTCTCAGTTTGTGCACCTCAGAAATGAGTCAGATGTGAAATCACTGTTAGTATAAGTAGAGGAGAGGAGCAGCTTTCAGATCATGTCTATCACAGTAAACTTGGAGAAATGTTACAGATGAAACCATTAAAGGGGTTGGGAATTTAGATCAGTGACACAGTGCCTGCCTGGCAAGCGTGAGGTTGTGAGTTTGATTCTCGGTACAGGAAAAAAAACAAAACAAAAAAAACCCATGTTCAATATTGCATGTCTCTATCTGTTTTCATGAGAAACCACTTTGAAGATATCAATATGTAATACAACAAGCATTGTTAATTTCCTATCACTTTTTTTGTAACTCTGTATTGTCTGTACTGTTCTTTTGCTATTTTGTAAAAGGTTGTCTGTCTGTTAATGTTTTTCTCCTTTTCTTTTTAAAA
The DNA here is from genome assembly GCF_000276665.1 of Chinchilla lanigera. Taxonomy (NCBI): domain Eukaryota; kingdom Metazoa; phylum Chordata; class Mammalia; order Rodentia; family Chinchillidae; genus Chinchilla; species Chinchilla lanigera. Next base: position 27,172,142 of record NW_004955402.1, on the reverse strand, counting down.
TAAAAAAGAAAGAAAGAAAGAAAGAAAGAAAGAAAGAAAGAAAGAAAGAAAGAAAAAAAAACCTCTGCTTCACCATTATTACCAAAAGCCTTATGTGTGCTGTTGCATTTCTGAATCACTGTATCGATCTACCAAATAACAACTATCATCTTTGGTATGTTAACTCTGAGGAATATATTTCTACTTGGTATCTTGAATTCTTTGAAAATAGTTTTCCAGATCCAAGCAACAGAGATAATCTCCTGTAGGTCTGTTTTCTTCTGCATAATTGAAAAGTGTTTCTTGCATACACGCTAAAATACCATTGTTTCTGAGCAGTATAGAAGGTGAGGGTATCTTACTACTTATGGGGTGGGGCTTCTTAGTGCTACCATAGTAATAATAATAATAATAATGATAATTATAATAATAAATAAAAATAACAGTAATAACAATAAAGTGTTTGAGAACTACTGTAGCATTAAGCATACACTTAAATCACAACAAAATTTGTTAATTAGAAATGGTCAAGCCTAAACTGGAGATACATGGAAAGAATCTGGATTCTTGGCTTGACATGTAAACTCCTTCAAAAATGTCTTTTCTGTATCTTTTTCTATGGTTTGCCTAGTTACATGATTGAACTATGTTTGTAGAGGATCTTCATGTCAAAATTTGGCCTACATTTTTCTTTGTATTTTGCGTTTTATTTTATTATAAAACTTGAAACTAAAGGTCATATTTATTCACTCTCCACCTGTTCCCAGAAACTCATTTGGATGGTTGCCTCTGGTTTTCCATTTGTTTAAATTTTCCTAATCTTGAACTGTTTACAAATATAGTGAAGAGATTTTGTACTAAAAATAGAAAAATTTAAATAACTTGATAAAACAATTATCAATTCAATTCATGGATGGTGGTCTAAAGTAGTGTAACAGAGTGAGGCATACCTCCTCGTTTGAGAGTAATAAAAACAGAAATATGATGAGGTGATTTTTCTACCAGTCAGTAGCTCTGTATTGTAATGATAAGAAATTAGATTGTTTAATTTTGGAAAAAGTAGGCTGAACTTTCTGTTTTTAAACTTGTTCAAAGACTGGAACATCTTAATTTTCTTCATCTAGGTAAAAAAAAATATACCAACTCATTCTACTAATTTTTCTATCTTTAGGAATATCACCCTGACATTATCTCAGTTCCTCATATTGCTACTTTTCCAAGAAGATGTGTTAGCAGGCTGTCCCTGCAAACATTTTTGGTATAATATCAATTGAAAGTTCCAAATGAATCTAGATACCATGTGTTATCTAGATGGTGTTTCCTGATAGAAAGCCAGGGTTACGATCCCAGCCCTCTTGAAAAATAAGTAAAGAGAATTCTACTTATTGATGGTTGTCTTGGTTACTTTTCTTGTTGCTGAAACAAATACCTGACACCCAAAGTTAAAGGAGGAAAGGTTTATGTAAGCTCACAGTTTATGGAGGTTTCAGTCTATAGTTAGCTGTCCCCAAGGAAGGGTAACATGGCAGAGGGGCATCATAAAAGAGAAATAATAGATGCCAAGTAGGCAGGCAAAAACACATGAGCCTGCTTTCTGTCCCTTATAAGACTACCTGCCCTAGGGCCAATGTAGCATTCACACCTTTAATTGTAACCAGAACTATGTGAAAACAGTGAGTGGACTGATTTAGTACTCACACACCCTTGATCCCATCATCACACACTCTAGATCCAGCCACCTCTGAAAAGCACCCCTATGGCTGCTGAGGCTTGAGGGGTACATCAGGACACAAGCCATAACAGTGGCTGATCAATCAGGAAGAAGTTGAGGAGGAACACAGCCCACAGAAATGGAAAGTTACTTTTGAATTACGACAAAGTTGTTCTCTATGTGACCCTGAATAAGAGTATGTAACCAAAAACAGGGAAGTTTTAATGCTTTCTAGAGCAATGTTTTGTAAACAGTTGATAAAAGTCTTTATAAAAAATAAATACTATTTTTCAGTAGCATCAGTGTTCCTGGAAAATTTATTACAGACATATTGGCAATGTCTCCTTTCCTTGAATTTATAAGCCTCATTAATCACATACTTCTGGTCAGTGTAAAGTCAAACAGAAGTATTACAGCAGTCTTCTCCATATGCCAAACCAATTTTTCATCTTTTTCTCCTGTTTGGTAAATTTATTGATTCTCAAGTCACTATTGGCAGAAGATGCCCACAAGTGGGTGGGATTAGTTTTGTGGGTGAAAATACCCTCAAGTCCAGTGAAGCATTCCTCAAGGTCTTCCACTATGCTAGGCTGACAATGCAAATGAGCCCAAGAAAATATTTAATCTGAGAGACCCACTGGTGTATGTATTACAAGCGTCATCACACAAAAGGGCCAGATTGTAAATTGGTAAATGGGGCTTTGTGTACCACCAATCTCGGTTCCAGACACTCAGCTTTGTTGCAGTAGCTCAAAGGGAGCCACAGGCCACAGGTAAACACACGAGCACGGCCTTGTTCCATAAAACTTCATACATGGACATCAAAATGTGAACTTCACATGATCATCGAATGTCATGACATGGTCTTTTATTTTTTTAACCATCTAAAACATAGACATTATTCTTAGCTGTGTGCTATAGGAAAAGAGCAGAGCTGGTTTGGGGGCCAAAGTTTGGCAATCCCTGATGTTCTGTAATGCAGTATATGAAAATTTTCTTGCTGTTGCTTCTTGGGTATGTTTAAAACTAAGACTGAATTTGCATACATTATAAAATGAAAGAGCACAAAAGGCCTATGCATGACAGTAATGTTTGTAAGTAGAAACAAAAGCACAGGCAAAATTTTCACACTAGCAAGGGCAGATGTATTTGCAACTATCCCCAACTTAAGAGAGTGACATGGATTACAAAGACTCCTTCCAGCTACCATTGTTGCACTGGCTAACTTGAGAAATCTACGCAGAAAAAAAGTCTACGCAGCATGACATGAAGAGCATAGACTGTTGGGAGGCCTCTGGACTTGGGCCTATTGTGAACCAGTCAGACCCATGCCCTGAAACAAATACATCATGTCTCTTGGCCTTGGTGTTGCTTCAAAAAATAAGATATACTCTTTGATCTCCAGCAGGGTTCTTGTTTGGAGTCCAGCATTATATTATTTCCTTCAGCTGGATATTTTATAGAATGAGCACATTGTTCAGTTTCTTTCTCACAAAAATATCTGTATTGTACAAGTACATATTCTTCTAGTACAACTTTTGAATCCTTATAACTTTTGTCATTTATGACTTGTGCTCTTTGCCTGATATTTCCATGTCATAATATTTGTAATTGTGACAAAACAAATAAACATGCCTGACATAAGTTTGGGCACTCACCAAATGCCCAAAAATGTTTCTTAGTTTCCGACAACAGAAGATTCCAATTATTGGATAGTGAGTATTTTGCATGACTTATGAATTTCTAATGATGATGGCAAAGATTAAAGCATTCTTTTTTTTCACTTGAATCATATCATGTGTGTGTTATTAAAGCAAAAAGATAAATAAGTTTGATGGAACTGTGACACCTTTTCTTCCTTCCTTCCTTTCTTTCTTTCTTTCTATGACAATCATCTTTAACGATTGTCATCATCTTTAATGATATTCTGTTGTCGATCATCTATCACCAGTCTAGATTTTTTTACTCCTTTAGTTCTAATCTCATGGCCTGGGTAAAATAGTCATAAAACAGCTCACTCTATTTCTTTGACAACTTTATACTGGTTGCAATGAGTGATTCATGGATTACTTAAAGAAAGAGGTAACATAAATGGGCTTTCCCAGTCTCTAGAAAAAATTTTGAGTTGGGATTTCACTCAGAGGCTTTCTGACAATGTTTTGGGATTACTGTGTCTGCTCTTTGCTTTTATTCTACAAATAGGACAGAGTTCAGAGAGGGTCACAGCTTTATTTTTTCTAGAGCATTTTGCACATTCTAAATATATTTAGACATTATAGAGGGTCAAGCATTCCATGCAATTTTTAGATTTGATAAACTAAGGGTCAAGACAAAAAACAAAGCAGTAATATCTGAAAATAAAGCTTTTGCCAAACAAACTTTTTTGTTTAACAAGGAAACATATCTGCTGTATCATTTTTTCTTGGCTATAAAGTTATCGTGTTCAAGTGTGAGAGAGCAAAGAAGGTAAATGTTACTAGAGTCTTACTAGAAAATATTAGAAGTGAAAAAATATGGCCTTTAAAGTACAGTATAAATGCAAATTTGTAAGAGTTTGAGGAAATGAAAAATTTATCCTGCCATCTTTTGACAAAAATATGGATAAATTAAGAAAGTCAATTAAGAGAAAACAGCAAGCTTGATAATTTCAAGACAAAAGATTTTAGATCAAAAGTTTCTGGAAGAGAAAGATGTAAGCTTGCAAAGAACAGCATATGAAGTTTGTCAACCTTACCAGAAACTAATAGATGAAAGTGTAAAAATGTGAAATAATCAGAATAAATGAATATGGACCCTCACCACAAGAAGATTAAAAAGTTTTCTCATAGTTAATGGCAGCAAAAAGAGAAAGTGACAAAGAGAAAATGCACATTAAGAATAATTGTTTGGCAAATGCCCACAAATTGAATAATATTACAATTATTTTGGAATTTTAAAAATTTCCAAATGTTACAACCTAAGAGTTACGTTTTCTTATTCTATCCTTTCAAAGCTAAGTCAACTTCAAAAAACTCAGAAATACTTTAACAATCAAAAGGGATCATTGTAAATTCTCTTTCAAAAATATATGCAACTTTAATTCAAACAAGTATCACTGAGTGTGATCACAAGTTTGTGGCTGATCATACAAACTAAATCAATTCAATCTGAATCATCTCTAGTGAAACTATACTGCCATTTGAAGAGTTACTGGGGAAAAGATAGACCACAATTTTTCTTTAATGTTCTTCTTTTGGAGAGATGAAAGTCTTTTTCCTCTTTCTGGAATCTAAATGGTCTTCTTGACTGTTTGACCAATAAAACACAGCAGAGTGATTCTGTACTAGTTTTAGTCGCTCCTTAAGTCACTGATATTTCCACTTTCTGTTTTACTGCACAATTTTGGAGTATTGAGCTAACACATAAGAACTGTAACTTTTGTACTGTAAGAATATGTACAGTACCCTAAAACTTCATGAGAAGGATACTCAGATAAATCTATCATCCATCCCTCCTCATCTTGGTACTAAGCTTGATTGCAGCCACTAGGTACAAAACAGATGGAACAACCATTTAGCTGTCAGCTAAATATCAGCTCACTGTGTTCCAAGTTCCTGAACCACAAAATGATAGGAAAAAATACAACCACTGGTCTTTGAAGTCATCAACTTTTGGTTGATAGTCATCAGCTATAGTCTTCAAGCATTGCTTCTTACTCAGCAATAGACAGAACAGAATTGGTTCTTGGAAGTAAAGTACTGCTTCAACACAAATTCAACATCTGTGGAATTGAGACCAGAGAAAAGAGTCCATTTCATAAAGCAGTCTTTTGTGAACTCTATTATCTGTGGCAATGTGGAAATCAGAGCTGGTACCTAATGCATTTGTGGATTCCATAAGGTAGATTGTTCAGAATGTAAAGTTCCAGATGACCTTTTTCTACCTGACTATATAAACTACGAAAGGAGTGAAAAAGGAGGTGTTAAGGTATTAATCAGAATATAGAAGTACACAAAGAAATCAGATTACGGTTACAATATAGACTGTTTCTCATTTTTGGTCTCTGCCAGAAAATAGATTATCAAAATAAAAATAGTGATCTGGTCCAGAGCTAACAAGGTTACTCAAGATCTTACATCTTGCCAGTGTATGAAGATCATGGGGCAATGGATGTATCAGTGCACTTGTGCTGGGAAGAGGTAGGGCCAGGTTGGTATTGGGGCATTAGGGGAATAAACTGGAGGGCTTTATTTGTGTCTCTCCTTCTTCTTCTCCTTCTCTCTCTCCTTCCCTTTCTTCTTTTCTCCTCCCTTTTCCTTCCCCTTCCCTTCTCCTGCTTCTCCTTCTTCTCTTTCTCCTTCTCCTTCCTCTTCCTTTTCCTCCTCCTCCTTTTCTTTTTGTTTCTTTTTTTTTCTCTCTCTCTCTCCCCCTCTCCCTTGTCTCCCAATAGCTCTCATATACGTAATCTTCATAGTTTTATGAGGCAGAGAAAAGAATGAATCTACTCTTTCCAGGATATCTAACAGGAAGAGAAAGAATGAAGCTCTTAAAAGTGAACAGGTCTCCTCATAGACAATACAATATGTAAGAGAAATAAATAAGGCATTGAAATTAGTGCATATTTCTTGACAATTATCTGTGTCTGTAAGATATATACAATATAAACATTATCAAGATGACTTAGAAGTTTCAAAATGCTTATTTTAGATGAAAGGCTGTATAATGAAGTATAATGAATTTGTAATTGCTTTGCTATGTTGATCTTATCTATTCCTGAAAGTTTGATTGTCTGCACAAGAAAGATTCCATCAATCCTGCGTAGAGTGTTTAATTCTAAGTAGACATAACTCTGAACAGAGAATATACTCAAAATGAAGAAAGAGGAAAAACATACTGAATTTCCAAGAAGGAAAGGTGTTATAAGCTATCCTGCTATCAAAATGCCTTTGGTTGTAGAAAGAAGAGATTATTCTTTCCTTGAAGAAGCTCTTTCCTTGGGCAGATGATAAGAAATCATCTAGGAGTAAAGATTATACAAAACCTACTAGTAAACAAGCTGGAGGCCTTTGCAATTCATGAAAAATGACAGTGGATGGCATCTGTATCCTTGGACAGTTTTAAATGCATTATACCTGGGAATTCAAAGCATGAACATCTATAACTTCCAATATTATTTTATTTATCAAAATGCGTGTTGGAGGATTTATAAAATAGAAGAAAAAAGGTAAACCCTAAATTTAAGTATATGTATTAAAATGTTGAAACTTTAAAACATAATCTTCTTACTGATAGATTAGAAGCAGATCTTTAGGAAGAAACACATAATTCTTGAAATCCAACTTCTCCCAGGGTTACAGAAATGTCCTGATATCTATCCAGCCAGCACTAAGGCTCTTTTTGTTGGGCACTTGGATCTTACTTTGTTGTATAATGTAGATATATTTAAAGGAAGTACTGAGGAATATACTTTGGATAGTAATATACTCTTGATGGGATCAAGTTCACTGAGAAAAGTAAATCTAAGACAGTAAATTTACTTTGATCTGAATGGGTTCTTACAAAAATAACAGTCTATCCAAACTCTTCAACCCCACAATCTTTGCCTTTCTATTTTCTAGAACAAATGAAAAGAGAAGTCATTCAATTAATTTCCAACCTAAGATTCAATTTTTGAAAATAAAGGAAATTATAATTCTATGAAAAGCAACTTGGTTTAAGTTAAAGAAAGTAGAAAAATATAGATTCTCATGCCTTATTTTTATTGATATAAAGTACTGACAACAATCAATGGAATCTCAGATAACAAGTAATGAGTAACTAGAATGGAAAACATTCTTAGTGTCCTTTGTCATAGTCATCTGCTCTATTCGTTCAAATTATGCATTGTTTCTCCAGAATTCCCAAGTTCCTTCCCAGTAGGTTTGCTACACCTGGAATTCTCTCATTATTACTTTCAGTGCTCCTAAGTTTCACTCAGATTTAAGATTCATCAAGTGTCACTAAGATCCTGAATGCCACATGTATGTACATGTCAAAATTTTTATTTGTGCGGGCAATTGCCATACAAGGAATCTGGTTTATTTCCTCATCATCTCCCCAAGTATATATAAACAACACATAATTCTGAGATAACTACATGACATTCTTCTGAGAGGAATAGATCTGTGCTATATCTATTTATCAGAAAATATTGAGAATCTACCACATGAAATTGCTAGGTAGAACTTGCTTCCTTGCCAGTATTCTCATTTTTATAAATCAGTAGGATTCCACAATGTGAAAAGATCCCTTTCCTTTACATCCTAACCCTTCTTGGCCATAATCTTTTCTAAAGACCATGAGCTTGAAACATAATATTTTTATTGGAAATTTGTTATCGTTCTTTAATTATTCAGAAGATTAACAGTTTAAAAATATACTTATTAAGATTCTCTATTCTATAATATGGAGGATACCAGGCACTTATTTTTGTGACTGTCGTGGAGAACAACCAACCCTTCTGCTTTTCTCATACATTCTTGGTTCCACTATCTCTGTTGGAGAAGAGTTTTCCCTAAGACTTTAAGTTTCCCATACATCTCTGAAATCTCATCAAGTTTAATCGTCTCTTTGGCCCTAGTAGTTGACATATATGTGTGGATATGTGGATATTACTAGCACTAAAAGAATAGAATTGACTCAAAGATAAACTCAAATGATTGCACAATATTTCTTATTAGAGAATAATTAAGGCAGTACAAAAGCCATGTTTATTGTGGTACAATTGATAATAACTAAACCTTGGAAAAAGCCTACATATCCATCAAAGAATGGATGAAGAAAATATGGTATTTAACACAGTGGACTATTACTCTGCCAAAAAGAAGATAAACTTCAGTCATTTTTAGAAAAGTGTATGTGCCTTGAGACCATAATATTAAGTGAAAGGAATCTGAAATACAAGTTTAAATACTGCATGAGATATATGAGAAACACAATTTATAAATAGAGATCAAAATAAAAGATAAATAATAGGAAGTAGGGCGCTTGATCTTTTGTCATATGTATGTTAAGCAGCAGATACACAGGAAGTTAAAAAATCAGCGGTTCTCTCAAGCTTTTGTTTTCTGCTGTTGTAAAGAAGTTCAGCCTTCTTCCTATATTTCAGTGGTAACTGGATAAATTACATGAGATATTTAATACTTTGCTATTATAGCTATACCTGTTATGATTTTTTATGCCCTACAGCAAGGTTGTTAGTTTTCTTTGAGAACCAGAAAGAGGGCAGAGTATCTTGTGCTTTCGACGCCTCTGAGTACCGATTTGTCGCCAATTGCCGTTCTTCGCCAGTGAGTCTGAATGCTGAACATGAATGAAATTACCCCAGTAAAACCTACAACCATTTAGTCCTTGGGGGGCAGGAGAGGTGTAACATTTCTGTGTTCCCCTCTCTAGCGTTTGAATTAACATTACCATTTGGGTAATATATTTGCTAATGAGTCCTTAATATAAAATTCCATTTGCATAAGGCAAATCTCCCATTGCTCCACAGGAAGGAAATGTAGACTAGAGTAATTTTTCATTGGATGCCTAATGCACTGGTACTGGTCACCCTCTGAGAGGAAGACATGATGGGAAGAGCTGCATTTCGACGGCTTGGAAGGGAAAGGAACTAAAAAATCAGACCGTGAAAATCCTAGCTACGCATTGGATATACGTTTTATACATCATGTCTACTCAGAGAAGAAAGGAAGCAATAAGCATAATGGGGAGTTACCAAAGAGTCAGTATCTACAGTAAATGAAGCATTGCATCTGCTGTGTGTTGCTTGAAGAAAATAATATAAGGCAATGAGACCAAAGACTTGATGGTGCCTGCAAATGTGGTACTGGGGAGAATATAACGGCTACAATCAGCTTTAATTATTGGCTTTCCAGCATGTTTAATGAGACTGTATTTCTTCAAATTTCAAAAAAAAAAAAAAAATAGAATCAAAAAATCAAAGAGAAAGAAACAAAAGAATTCCAGGGGTTACAGGAGACTAGTCTCTGACTGAAGTCAAAGATACTACCAAAGGCAGAATACTGAAAGTCTGCAGCTGGAATATTTGCTACCTAGAAAGGAAACTCCCTTGTTCACCTTGTTCAGGCAGGGAGGTGAGGAGTCAGAGCACTGTTTAACTCTGCTGAGGAATGAGGGAGTAGGAAGCAGGGTGAACGAGATTAGGGGAACGATGTAGATATGAGACTTGACCCTGCACCTGCACAGGAGAGTGGACCCTCCAGATGCTTCTGTCTACTGAAGCTTTTGCAGTGAAAACTCCTGAGCTGTGCATAAGAATTTCCTTTTCAGACATACAAGGCCACCATGATGCTGGGTTGCTTATGAAAATAGAGAGAACCAGGCAAAAATCCACCTTTGTTTGTTTGCTTCTCAACTTTCAATACTTGATCCCCTGGAAAGTCACCTGGTCAAGTGTTGAATTCTTGGCCACCTGGGCTATGAAGCAGCATGAGGGATATGACTTTAATGAGAATTACACCTTCAGATGGGCGTGGTGGCGCACACCTGCAGTCCTAACACTCGGGAGGCTGAGGCAGGAGGATCGTTGCGAGATCAAGACCAGCCTGGACTACAAAGTGAGCTCAAGGTCAGCCTGAACTTCATAACCAGATCTTGTCTCAAAAAGACAAAAAAAAAAAAAGAGAATTACACCTTCAGTTTCCACCTGCAGATGCTCACTACATGCAGGAAACAGTTTCTAGACCAAAAGTGGAAATGGATTTCTCATGAGAGACAGGTTGTCCTTTTGCTTTATTTTGTTTTTTGTTTTTTCCAGTACCAGGAATCGAACTCATGACCTCATGCTTGCCAGGCAGGCACTGTGCCACTGAACTAAATCCCCAACCCCTTTTTATAGATTTTTTTTTTCTTTTAGGTAGTTCTAATTAAGAAGGTAGAGATGCTGTAGTGTTCAGCTGAGAGATGCTAGTAAAAATCTAAGCCAGTATCTTTGCCCAGTAGAAGGCTCAGGAGGGCATGTGGCTAAAGGAATTTCAGAACACTTTTGCCTGCTTTAATTTATGTTTGAATGAAATACAGACAAGCCTATTATTTTCAAAACTCTTACAATTTGATACCTACAATATTGAATGTATTTATTTTTGTCACCAATTTCCATTGATTATTTTCAATATTTACTAATAAAAATTTAAGAAATAAATATTAGTTTTTGAGATGAAGTTCAGGAACATATAGAATGTCTTCCATTTTGAGGGAGTACTTTCCAATTTTTCAGAAAGCAATAGTTCCTACTGAATGATGTTTTATATGTGTGTGTGTACACATATGTATTGCCCATGATGAATGCAATCATTATTTCCTGCGGACATGTACTGATACAAACACAAATTTAAATTAAAAAATTGAATGTTAGGCAATGGTGTTCTAGAGCCAGCTCTTACCAGCTGGTGAAAACATACTGTGTGCACCACTTCCACCTCTAGAAAGTGATGTTGGTAGCTTGAGGTCAGCCAAAGTGTCAACAGTTACCCCTCAGGAAATGGCAAGTGCTATAATGCAAGTTCTCCCAGTGATTACATATTTGCTATCCTACAGCTGATGACAGGTCACGGTGGTTAGGTAGGATCAGACACATCAACCTCCAAAAGCCTGGAGTACAAATAAAATCATTTATAGAAAGACAGCTAAGGGCAAAAAGTAAGCTGAGGAATGTTTGATATCTATTTTTACCAGTCTTAGAACACCACAAGGAAATAAAAATTAATTAATTAATTAATAAAAGACAGTTTTATCCATTACAATTTTTAGCATGCTGTCCCACAGGCTATATTCCTTTCATTTCAGAGCCACAGGCAGAATGTGGCATCTTCTATGCTTGGCAGAACTGAGGCCCTACTCAGGTAATTTCACAACTACAAGGGGAAAATATCCAGTGCTTCCCATTGCTTATACATTCTTATGTAACGGTTTTTAAAATGCAGGCAGAAATATAATTGCTACGTAGTAGTACTTGCATTCAGAGTTATTACGATCCATATTTTATAGGATAAACTGAGTGTTACTGAAGTTATATATTTTCCATTGTTATACGGCCAGAGTACGAAAAGAGCAGCATTTGTAAACTGATATTTCTACACTTTGGTGCCAGAGAAAGAGCTGCATATTATGACTCAGATATTTTCCTGGAAGGCCACTCTTACCATTAAATATCACTCTCTGCTCATTTTACGTTCTTAGGTGTGAGGAGGAGATGGGCCACAGCCTCGAGCTCAATCCACTCCTACCGTGCGTGCTCAGCTTCACTGAGGTTCCGCACTGGTTGTCCACCAGATGTTCACCGTGCTCTCCCTACTGAAGGTTATGACAAAACCCCAGAGAGTAAAATGATGGCAATCTGTCAAGCAGTCATCATTATGTGTATTTTTTCATTTTCCATTATTTCCTACCTTATGTTACTGTTTTTGGTGTGTAAATTGCTCATTGTTTATTTTTGCTCTGTACTTTCATCAGTATTTCGATTTTTAAAGATATTCCACTGCTGAGAATGTTCTTTAGGACAAAACTATACTGTTCATTATTGAAGAGAAGGACAAGAGCATGTCCATTACTCTGAGAAATCTAGAGGTGCAGGGTGTCTTGCTACCAGCAGCAAGAAATGTGATGAATGCCCTGATTTACATTTTAATCCCATCAGATTTTTGCTAAGAATTATTATAGAGTGCTTACTTACCCATAAAAACTCTCACAATTCAATTGAATAAGGTTAAATTTGAGCTATCCTGCAAGCAACCACCCTTTTGCTCTAGAATTTGTAGGTTTAAAAGACTGACTGGGTACTGCACATTTTGTGTATGCTTCCTCTTTTTAATTTAATAAAATCAGTAAACCTTCTTAACTAAAATTTAGTGGTTCATAATATAATAAGTATAGGTCCAACAAGCATGACCATATCAAAGTAACCCTCAGTCAGGGTATAGCATATCCCAAGGTATAATAAATAAACTCTTTATAATAAAATGTTATAACAGACACACTAGTGGTTAAAACAAAATGACTATGGGGTAATATAAAGGGAAGAATTTATTTTCAGCAAAAATAGAAAATCTTCATAGAACTAGTGATACTATATATGGACATTGAATTATAAAACCAATTAGTGAGATAATCTATGGATTAAGTGAACTATGACTAACAATCACAGGAGGAATGAATGTTGGTCTTATAAAGTGGTATGCAGTGGATTTGATGCAATGGTAGGAAATAAGAATGCAAATTTAGCAAAAAATTTAAATTTTGGAGTAAGTTTCCAGAAGTTTATCTAATAATTGTTGCAGCCACTATTGGAAGATTTTCATGTTTCTCTTTGTTTATGTATGAGTCCTGTGAAGGATTAAAATTTAATCTCATTCTGATTTATGCTCTGAATAGTAAGTGATATAAAACATATCCTTGGTTGAGTAACTCTTAAATAGAAACTTTATGTTAGCTATAACACAAATATTATGTGATTCCTCCATACCTCAGATTTTACTAGATTATGAAATACTCTTTATAGTGAAATGTAATAACAAGTTAGTGGTGAAAGCAAAATGAGTGTGGGATAACAGGAGGAAGTCTGTAAGGAATAGTAAGGAATAGTGCAGAGAGTGTCCACAATTGGACAGGTAGGGCTCTTCTTCACCATAGTTGATGTTCTGTTAATATGTATCTGGCTGCACAAGAGGTTTCTGGCCTAAATACTCAGAAAAGTTTGGAACTTTAAAAAATATGTTCTGTGGTTGCTTAAACTTTTCCAGCTGATATTTGTGTACCCAGTCCCTATTGCTGAGTCAACAAGCACTGTAATCAATTTTCAAAATCCACTGGTTAGTAGAGATACTCAATATAATTTACCATTTTTTGCCAGGTCTAGGATGCTAGGTCTGTGTTTAGAACTTTGATTGCCTCTCTTTTGTTCATCAGATATCCAGGGTTTTGCACTTAGCTTTTATTTTTCCATTGGTAATTGCTTTATGTAAATTCAAACTCTAATTGGTTTGGATCCATGATCAAACCCTAAGATTTTGTATTTATTTACTTGAGTATGTTTATTCATTCTTATACAAGATAGACAGCCTAAGAAGCCGTCCATTGCAATGATAGTCTTTATATTTATGCCCATTTAAGAACTAATCATCAAATGATTATTAAACTTTTAAAAAACTCAATAATCTTACCCCAAAATATAAATATTAGAAGGTATCTAAATGATATGATGCTTGCTTACTTGTTCAAGAAATGACAGATAATTTTTCCAAACCTATTAAATATGTTACTCAAATCTGAGTTTCTGTTTTTCGTTTGAGAACAAAACTGTGTTTGAGAAGATTCATAGACTCATACCCAGGTAATGAAGTCAAAGTCCTTCCTGTCTCATTATTAGTAAAAATTAAATGTATCCTTGCAAATTAAGTGAAAAATTCTGCTAAAGAATAATTAATGTTTCTTTAAGAGCGAATGTACTGATTTTTGTTTGCATAGAAACAACTACATTCATCAAAATTAAGAAATATATGGGCCTATATAAGAAGAAATGTGTTCTTAGAAACTATGAAAATTCCACATAAACTCAACATAATTGCTTGATTCTAGAGAAAGGATTTTCACATAAATGTCTAGTTTTCTGTTTTTCATAAAAGAATTCTGATTCTATACACACACACACACACACACACACCCTCACACCACAAAAACACACACACACACACATATATATAGTCAGAACATAAACAGATGGACAGATTTTAAAGATAGATATCGAAAACATTGCAAATTTAGCAATTAAAGTACCTGAGAATAGTTTTAACATTCTTGTATCAACAGATAATTTTTCAATACATCTTCATTTCATATTATAAACTTTGGGCTCCTCATAGGGTATTGATTAAAATCTTAGTTATTGTTGTTTTATCTGTTTTGGTTCCTTAAAGCTTTATAAACGCAAGAGCAATTCTGCTATTGCTACTGAGGATGGAAGTTGAAAATGGCATTTTGAATGTAGATGCAAATTGATCTGCCAAGGAAACTCTTCTGATTACCCACTGCAGATGAGGATTTTCTTCTGTGGGCACTGCAGCATTAAAAATGGGAAGTGTAAATTTAAACTTGCTGTGTTGTGATCTGGGATGATTAAAAATAAGAACACTAGATATTCTTTTTTTTTTTGGTTTTTCTCCAGTGCTGAGAATCAAACTCATGACCTGTGCTTGCCTGGCAAGTGCTGTGCCACTGAGCTAAATCTCCAGCCCTGAACACTAGATATTCTGAAAATCAAAGTAAAATGTCCACACTGGACCCTTTTTCTTAGCTCTTTTTTTTTTTGTCTTGGTTTTGAACTTTTTTTAATTTGCCCAACTATAATTTTATATCATAATTATCTCAACTAACAACTGACCTCTTCACAAATGGAGAAGATAAAGCATCAAGAAAAGACAAACTACATATGTAAATTTTGAATAGGAACTAGGATTCAATCTTTAAAGGCATTAAAATGAGAACATTACCAGGAATTAATGGGTTCCAGTGCATGCGACGAAGACTTGACTTTGGACTTGGATTACCTGCTAGTAGGGCTTCAGTGAAAGTTGTTTCCTTTTATCCCCAGAGATATCCTTAACCATGAAAATCAGGTTACGTTAATTCTATTTCATGATCATCCTCGCGAAGGACACAATGTGTTATTCTCAGTGCTGGACTCTTCGGATTCATTCGCATGCATTAACCTTCATGGTATTTGTTGAGCTATTCGACTCTTTGTATATCATGAATAATTTCATTAAACATTAAGAATTTACCCACACTGTATCTTTGTGTATTTTTAAATATTTACAATTTGTAATACTAAATAAATATGTAATAGGTGGGTCAGGGTTTTGAGGATTTAATATTGCTTAAACCTGTCATGTATTATA
Organism: Chinchilla lanigera; assembly: GCF_000276665.1. Taxonomy (NCBI): domain Eukaryota; kingdom Metazoa; phylum Chordata; class Mammalia; order Rodentia; family Chinchillidae; genus Chinchilla; species Chinchilla lanigera. The sequence continues at coordinate 27,156,521 of NW_004955402.1, read as the reverse complement.
ACCTTTTGGGGCTTATATAATATTCAGCTCCTTAATTCAGCGTCAGAACTGTTATCATATGTTGATGGGAAAATAACAGCCATGTTGGGGCTCTCCAGTCACTAATAAGTCCTATTTTGATTTGATTAGCATATAAATGTTCCTAGATTTATGCAGTGTCAAGGGAAAATGTATTAAAAATATTCCTCAGGGTTCTCTCTTTCTCTCATTTTAATCAGGCAAGAGAGAAAGAATCTTTTCATGCATGAAGTCTAACTTGCTTTTCTTCAAATCTCTGACTTACCCAAGTTTCCAGAAAAAGAGTTTGGCAGAAGATGACATCAAAAGAGACTTTATATTATCATTTATGAGCAAAGGATCCAGGTCAATAGATCTTTTCTTTAGTTTGCATATGTGGGACATCTGTAATGCTGTGGAAGAGCGGATAAAAGTCTACACATAAAGTTGTCTCGGCCACATTCTGGCAGGATCATGTAACAGTGTCACAGCATCTTCTTGGAGTGCTTCTAAATAATGACAGCCCAGCCAACCAAAAGTATGATGTAGGTTTTTACATATTGCTATTTCATCAATATCTGGAAAAACCAAATGCTTCTATTTTGTCTCCAGTGCTATTAAGAGTGCCCCTTTGGAATAGAAGGTTGTTATAAAACAAAAGCAGTGTTTCAACCATAAAGTCATAACCCCTAAAAAACGCCCATATATACGTGCTCTAAAAGTCCTCAGCATTCATTGTATTATTTTAAAAAATGACATTGGAAAGAAAAAGCCAATGCTATGGATGATCATTAAAACTCTATTGCAGTAAAATAATCAAGGAGAGTTAAGACACCCATTTTGTAAGTTATCATCCTAGTTCTCAACACTGATTTTGCCTATAAAAGGAGCTTACAAAAGAGTAACTTACACGAAGCACTTGAATTGTGATTATGGAAAGAAATATAAGTTAATATCTACCAAGGGATGAATAAATAATCTCTTAATGAATATATTTGGTCAAAAAAAATCTAATTTAGATGAATAACACAAATCAAAAAATATTAAAAGAAAGATATGTCAAGAGAAGCAGAATAATTAGAATTTATTTTTTTAAAAAAAGAAAAAAGAGATTCTTATGTTCCCTTATCCATTAATTTTATCTTTATATTCCTGAAATATTTTACATTTGTATGTGTCTTTTTTATGTTGCCAATTATATTCAGAATCATTATGTTCTAAATATATTTCTAGATCAGCTTTTGATAGTTCAGGAATTCTTATCCAAAACCTCATCTCATTTTTAAGTTTTACTTTTTTGACACCTTTAACACACATCTCATATAACATCCAACAAATATTTGCTACCTATCCTGCTATCAAATTATCTTGTTGATTTTCTTCTTGGCATTTAGAGCACTGTTATGGTTTGGGGCTTATTTTGCAAGGGAAACAATATAATACAGGACACATATTTTATATGATTATTTATAATAGTCACCCAAAGAATGGTATACAAAAGAATGCAGGATATCTGTCCACACACTAAGACCAAGGAATCAAGCTGAGGGCCTGGATCCCATGATAATGTCCTGCATGAGTCCAGTCGAATACCTACAGCTTATAATGCCTCCTACAAATCCAACTGGAGGCCCAGAGCCCACAGCAATAGCTCATGCAGGCCTGTTCCACGAATCTGCATGGGGAAGGCCCAAAGGTCAGTGGTGGAATCTAGGAAGTCTGTGCCAGCAGGATGAAGGAACTGTCCTAGCAGGCTGAGGGATCTGCACTAGAGCCAGGAAGAGATGTTCAGAAGTACCAGAGCTCCCATGAAAGGCACCCCAGCAATCCTCAGCAACAGTGAGGTCCCGAGCTCCTCCAATGAACAAGATGGCCGAATTCCTATTAGGGAAACCAGCGCAGCAATCTTCTTCAGGAGCCTGAGCTGTGCACCTTCTTCCCCTCCAGAGCCAGGAAGCGATGCTCAAAGTGAGGACCAGAGCTCCCCCAAAGTGAACTGAAGCTATTCTCAGTGCCAACAAGGTCCCCAGCTCCTCTAACGATGAAAACAGCCAAGCTCATCAGGAAAGCCAGCATAACGAGCTCCTCCAACAGAACCAACAGCTCCTTACAGCTTCTACCAGCTCCCAACAGCCTCTCTCAGTTCTCAACAGCCTTTTAGTTCCCCAAAGCCTTTTTTCTTCTTCTCCAGTTCTGTGTCTTATGCTGCTGGCAACAGTCCCCAGGTGGGCCTCCCACACCCAGCCCCATGCTTACTCATTTCAGCTAGGGGTTATAAGCTGACTACCAGTTATCAATCCACTACCAGCACATATTCTTTTAGAAGTCTTAGCTCATTTTACAAAAGAAATTCTTTGACTTATAAACAACCCCTGCTTCATTTTTTTTATCAATACAGTTTATAAAGAGTCTTAACTAATTAATAGAATGTCCTAAAATTCTGTTCATGAGAATTTTGCTACTACTCTTTTGACCTTTTTTCTTTTTTAAAGTAAAGATGCTAGAAAAATGTCTTTTATTTATTTAAACTATATGCATTTTTTCTTCATAAGATTAAGTAAAATCTGTATAGCCTCCCTGGCTATCATGTTGTAGTCCAGAATACATTATTATTGTTCTTATCCAAGGTTCCGGTCAGTTACACATCTCCAAAGAATGCTTCCATACTTGCTTAATTAGGGTAGAAAGGTATATCCTTGTGATTTTGTTGACTTAAGCTACACTTAGAAAAACAAACTTACATTCAACTAAGCAATTTTGAAAGACAGTATGCAAACACTTACTAGAAAATAAATATAGATAAAAGGCCATTAAAAAGTAGGACAAAACAGAATTATAAAAGAGACAGAAACTGAGCAGATGGTATTTGGTTAAAGGAATTTTAGTACATCAATAGAAAGGCATCGAAAGATAGAAACAATACTATGAGATGTTCACACCTATTGGTAGTAGATGTCATAAGTACAGGGGCCTGAAGAGATGTGAAGGTCTGATTTGATTGTGGTCAGGATGACCAAGCTTAAACCAGATTTTATCCCAGAAAGAAAAGCAGCTTTAACAAAACTGCATGAAGCCTAGAAGGGACTAGGGACACAGCCAGAGGGCCATACTCCCTGTAAAGCAACTGATCTTAAAAGAGTGGCAATGGAAGCATCCGTATGGAACCTGATTCAATCCCTTCCCTAATATTCTACAGCTCAGCTAAAACCATTGGCTCTGTCTGTGTATTTTGCTCCGTACTTGAGGTACATTATATAAGAAAAGGAAGTTGACATTTCTGCAGGGCTGCTTAAGTGCACTTAAGAGCTCGCATAGAGAAACCAAGATGCCTAGAGATGACTAAATAATTAAAAAGTGAAAAAGCAAGAAAAAAATCTCATACTCAAGCAAAGGATCTAAGTGAATATCCATACAAAGATTTAAAAGGAACAAAATATGCAATTAAATACGGCAGGTATAGAAAGTGATATGAAAGGAAAAACACATAAATTCAAAACAAATAATTAAACAAAACATCCAGTTAGACACTTTAAAAGTTAAAGATAATATTGTTGATGTTAAAAAGTTTCAATTGATGATTTCAATAGATGATTTGTTTCTTTCAGAAACAATCTGAAAGAACTTTCCATGACTGAAGCAAAACTATCTTAGGCAAAGAAATAAGTCAAATAGTGAATTATAACTCAAAAGATTTAAAACTATACCAGAACATATTCTGAAGCACAACAGAAAAAGTTCAAAGGTTCATTTAATTAATATAACACAAAGGAGACAGTAAGATGAAAAATGTACAAATCTGGTAGATAAGAACAAAGGATACTTCCACAAGACATCAGCTGGAAATAGAGATGAAAATGTGAAAAAAAAATCAAGAGAATGTATTTCAATGTCAGTTTAACCTAATAGAAATAAGGAAAGAAAAATGCGCAATGTTACTTAAAAACTATTAAGAAGGAACATTAACACACTAGGACAATCAAATTGATAAATGTATTTATGAAATTTTTATGTTTGCACACACATATAGAGTTAAAATATTAAATGAAAAAATTGTCTAGAAATAGACATGTCATATTAATAGTTATGTTTTGACAGAGATGCTATTAAAAACTATTATCTTTTAAAAGCGGCTATTGATTAAATCATATATGTGAAAAATATAAAATTGTACCTCTATTTGACAAAATATACCTATTTCAGATGTATTGTAGTTCAGAAATGAAAGCTAAATCAAAAGTTCTTCTACTATATAATCTAGGTTAACTTCTTGATATTGATGTAGACAAAAATGTCTTAGCAGTATTCATCAGGCATAAACATATAGGAGAGATAAACTGAAATACATTAAAGTTAGAGAAATCCATATATTAGAAAAAATAAAAAGCAAACACATAGAGTAAAAAACACAGCCATAAAAGGATTGTATTCAGAATATTAAAAATCTTGAAAATCAATGTCTAAAATGTATAATTTCCATATTTATGAAATAAAGCTGTAGTATAAACAGGACTCTAAGAATTTAAATTTCAGGAACTGACATTGCTGGCTAGTGCATAAGGCATAAGAATATTTAGACAGCAGATATATTCTATGAGAACTGGTAAAGTATAGTTACTTGTTCAGAAAGAATATGATAGATATCAGAAAGGTATCTAAAGAGCAACAGAAAAGAAATAAAAAATAAAAATATAAATTTTCTTCGTTATAATTTCTTTAAAATGTAACTGAATCTTTAAAGTCTTATTATGCAACTATTGTGTGCAATATAGAAATGAAATATTTGAATAAGAGTACTAGGAAGAGATTGGAAATTGATAAATATAGAAATGTACTTATAATGTACACAAAACACAATATTATTTAAAATTGTAGTTCAATTATTTTAAAAATGAATATTGCAAAACTCAAGCATAGCCTCCAAAACACTTTTGTGAACACATATTTATTGTACATATAATAGGGATTCAATGTGTTACTCCATACATACAGACAGCATTACTTGATAATATCTAACCACCCTAATAGAAATAGAATAAGTGACATAAAAGGAAATTATAAAAAACAATTAATTAATTCTGATGTGGCAAAAAATAGAAGTGAAGTATGCATAGAAAATTTGGAAAATAGCTTGTGGAAGGATTAAGTTATATTTCTCTAACCACATAGAAATTACTTTAAATGTAAATGATCTCAGATATTATTTAAACATAAAACACCCAACTAGCTTTTGCTTGTAAAATACTATTAATTATGACATATGAGTAATGGTGGAGAAATATATATCATCCAAACACTAACCAAAAGAAAGCTGAAGTAGCTATTTTTTGAGCAAAAATTATCATCAAAGATAAACACTAAGAAGCTACATAGTAGTCAATTATCCAAGAAGTCACAAAAAACTCAAATGTGTATCAACCTGACAACAAAGTTTCAAAAAGTATGAGGAAGAAGTAATTTGCTTCTTGAGATATATATAGGTATAGATATAGATATAGATGATATAGATATAGATATAGATAGATATATGATAGCATCATGTTTTGACCTGGAAAAGTAAATCAGGATAATTAACATATCTATTGATACTTATTCTTTTATTTTTAACACTTATTCTTGCAGTAAAAACAAAATCGCTCAATATTTTTCACATGTACAATGTATTGTTATTAACTATGCTCACCATACTTTATAATAAACTCCTCAACTTACTCTTCCTACATAGCAGAAACAATGCATTGAAAAAATATTCACATTTCTCCAAAACATCCCTGGCAATCACCTTCCCACTGTACTTGTGTGATTCCAGTGATTTTTGATTCCACATATAAGTCACTTGTGATATCTACTTTCTGTGCCCCGCCTATTTCAATTACCACATGTGCTCCTGGTTCATCCATATCATTGCAAATGACAGAATACTTTTCTTTTTTTAAACTGATATACATCATAATATGATATATATTGACATTTTCTTTATCTATCCATTGATGGGTGCTAAAAAACTGACACCACAAGTGAGAGAAAATAAATCCAAAATTATAGCTGAAGATCTCAGCATACTTCTCTCAGTAACAAGAAAACAAGTTGGCAAAAAATCAGTAAGGATACAGATGATTTGAAAAACATTGACCTTCGTAGGATGTTCAGATCAAAGCAGTAGAATTCACAAACTTCACAAATGGCTATGAAACTTTCACTGACATGAACCGTAATCTATAATGATAAGTTATGACATATTTAGGAGATTAGGTGTCTTACAAAGTATGCTGACAGAATATTAACTTTCTAAATACCCTTCTGTAGATAAAGGAACCAGGGGATCCTGGAGAAATGGCTAGTTTGAGAACTGAGCAATACAAAATATCACACGAGTTTCTAATACCTAGGAGTTTCAGAGGCTAAAGAAATTCAAATTTAAAAGGATAGATATATCAAAAAGGCTAATAAGAAACAATCTGAAAGAACTTTCCATGACTGAAGCAAAACTATCTTAGGCAACGAAATAAGTCAAATAGTGAATTATAACTCAAAAGATTTAAAACTATACAAGAACATATTCTGACATAAATTGCATGGCTTAATAACAATTAAATAAATGATAATTAGCATAAAGTAATCTTTCTCTTAAAAGAATTTCAAAAAATAAATATAGAAGGAATGAGAGAAACAGAAAACCATCATTAGAACACTACAGTTATAAATACTTCAGGCAAGAGCCACTGATGAAAGCTAAAATTGGTGGGTGAAACTTGAAAGAGAGATAGGAAGTTTGCATATCCTCAAAGTGATTCCTCAAAATATGTTTTAATAATTGAGATGATTTCTACATATGTTCACAAATTCTTTGATCGTTCTCCCTCCAGGAGGTGGAACTCAATTTCTCCTGGCTTTACTATGGGTTCAGTGGAGTATCTCATTTGCAAAGAATAAAATGAGAAAACCATAACCTTACAATGGAGCACTATGCCAGAAGCCTCCACCGTTAAGTGGTCAAGACTGAAATCACAGTTCTTTCACTATTTTGGTATCATGTGCTCCACGATACAATGAAATTTCAAATAGAACTTCACATTTCACAGAAATCCATAGCCATGATCTGTTAAACAGAAAATGTCACACAAAAACAATCTAAGAGTCATTCTACAAAATACTTAATCAGTTTTCCTCAAAAATGTCAAGTTCATGTCAAACAAGTGAGTGCTTAGAATCTGTCACAGATTTAAGAAGACTAATGCAACATGAGAATTAAATTCTAGGTAGTGTGCACTAGATTCTGAAATGGATGAAGAAGACATCACTTGAAAAAGTGGTGAATTACTTTCACAGATAGATCTTGGTCCACAGATTTAGCAGTTTATTTCTTCTCTTTTTGAATAGAAATTGCTACATTTCCTAGCATATAGTCTCTTCTTACTCTTTAGCATTAAAATAAGTTTAAAACTAGTGATATTGTCAACAAAATGTAGATTATCTTTCTCAACCTGTGTGCAGCAATTCCTGATCATATAACTGTGTGTGGTCCATGATGCCTATATGGTGTAGTAGAATTCTAGAACCTTCCTCAAATGAAGGACAGAGGCATTCTCTTCCACTACCTACCTGCAGAGGCCCCATCATTCACCACAAAGTTCAATCTGAGGTCATACCAGAGGAATGACTGAACAATCACCTAGAAGGCTTCTAGTTTTCTTCCATCATAGAAAAGTGCCATATAGCCCCTGACTGCTTTCATTTTGAAAGAATTCTCTTCCTTGTTTAAGTCATTATAATCTAGCTTTTCTTTTCTTCAATACAAGGCTAAACTTATCTGATTCCTGTTGCTTCATAATGGTTTTCATTTTTTCATTTTGTTTCTTCCTCCTCAATATCGCATAAGCTCCCCAAGTGACTGTTATATTTTCAGAAGGGAACAAAACTCAAAAACTTAGTTCCATTGTGATAATAAGTAAAACTCTCTGATCTCCAAGTACCCAGACACTTGCAGTGGTGATAGAGTAGTGAAACCACTCCATCAACAAGTTGTACAGAAACTAGAATTTATATTTATCTGTGAATTTTCACCACACTACTCTTTAGGCAATGTCAGACTATACTGCTTGCAAGCAGGACTTCCTGTGCTCCACAAGATATTTTAAATCCACATAACAAATATTGAACTTCATGCCAAGTTCTCTCCTAAGAACTCAAATGGCTATTTGTGTCCCTGTTCATATATTGATATGGCAGCATTTATTGATTTGTATGTTCTGCTTATTCCTGTGACATTAATCCTTATTAATACTAAAGCAGCTTATCATAATTCTAATTAAGATTCACCAGGATAAAAATGAGATTGGGACAATTCTTATTTTTGCTGAAACCAGCTTGTCCATTCCCATTTGTTGGACTTTCCCTATTAATTTATTGAAATTGTTGCCTTTCATTAACTCTGTAAAGTAATGTGTCATGTTGACAGAATAGTGTCTGCGAAACGCAAATGGTATTTTTAAAATTCATTTACAAAAATAGAGAAAAATGAGCACGGAAAGGCAGTCAAAGTATTATTAATGTTGTTAGTAACAATAAAAATCTTTAAGAATTTTTCTTCATTTCTAGGGATTTTAAAATAGGGAATTATGTTAGCTTTAAATCTAACTCTTGGGCAGTAAACAGAGATGACTGTCAATTTTACATTTTGGAGGCTGAGATCAAAAAGAGACTTCATCCTAATGGTGTGTCTCTCAGATACCTAATGAAATTCAGGAAATGCAAACACATTGTACTCCTACTTTTTAATTCAATCAACTAGCTAAAAATGGTTTCCTTTTGAGCATTAGTAATGCAGTCCTAATATAATTTGCCCAATTAAAACACAGCTATTTATTATCATTCTTAGTATTATGTACTGTTCATATTTTTCTTATTATATGTTTATGTTACTGGTAGACAGTCTAGGAGATTTTTTATAACAGCATTTACATAAACACAGAAGTGATGCATTTTATTATGGCTAGAAAAGACATCACTAGTTAATAGTAATTTTTCAACTCCATTAGAATCTTATAGGATGACAGTCCTACACACATTTCACTGAGGCTTCAAATGTTATGCAGTATACGATTATAATTGTACAGCACGCCAGGCATTGTGGTGCATGCCTGTAATCCCAGCACTTAAGAGGCTGAGGCAGGAGCATCCTTGTGAGTTTGAGAATAGCCTGGGCTACAGAGTGTACTCAAGGCCAGCCTGAACTGCATAATGAGACCCTGTCTCAAAAAGACAAAAACTTTAAAAAAATTGCACAGAAACATGCTTTACCTTCAATGAGTACATAGCATTTTACAATTTGACAGCATTAAAATTTATTCCCATTTTGGCTATTATTCAATATATATAAAGAAAGTATTCATCTAAATATATAAATTAATTTTTATTTATGTGTGAAGATATTTACAGGAAAAATGAAGAGAATCTCCAATTCAAAAATCTTGAATGTTTTCTTCATATTTAAAAAAAATGTGTAGATATTGTTTAAGTGTAGCCCATAAAAATACCAGTCTCTACTCTACCAATAGAAATACTCATTGCTTGGTAACCTCACCAAGACTGAGTAATAAAATATAGGAATTGGCTTTTATCACAGGATAAGTGGGATAAGTTGTAGGTAGTTTCTCATTGTTGCAATGAGAATTGAACTATTTCTTTGCTCATTATCGTTATTGATATATTAGTCTTTCTCTCTCTGTGTGTGTGTGTGTGTGTGTGTGTGTGTGTGTGTGTGTATTGGTGGCCCTGGGGATTAAACCCAGGACCGTCTCACTGTGGTACATCCCAGTCCTTTTTACTCCTTGTTTTTGAGTTAAGATCTTGGTAAGTCACATGGCCCAGGCAGAACACGCCATACTCTTGCTTCAGCCTTACAAAGTGCTTGTGTTAAGACCACACCTTGCCATATACTAATCTCTTATTTATTATCTTTTAGGTAATAAACATATATTAAAAGCTCTACTTAGGAAATTAATTTCTTCTCTGTAGTATGAGTTGAAAATATTTTATAGTTGATTGATATTTCACTTATATGTAGTTAATTCAGAGAAGCTAGATGGTTCATTAGGATTTTTTTCATATATTTCAAATTTTGATCCACTTGGTTTTTACTTTGGTGTTAACATGAAATGGAACTCCTGCTTATCATTTGTTTCAAATGATTAATCATTTACCTCTCCAAATAACACATTCAGTAATCTACTTTCCTACTTATTTTAAATTCTATCTTTGCAGGATACCAAATATTAATGAAAAAATGTTAATGGTACTTAAGAACCATTATGATAAGCCAGACCTATGCCCAGGACTTTGAGTATAATTCATTTTATTCCTGTAATCATCCTATTCTAAATTTCTTCATGTATTTTTCTATATAAATTGGCTTTTATTAACCTCAATAAGCCAACTGTTAAATATCTAAGTATATATAAGGTGAGTTTCTAAACATAATTAAAAATTAAACTATCAACATGTAAATTAAGTAAATTATACTATAAGTAAAATTGATAAATATTTGTACATTACTCTAATTATTTTGTTATTATTTTGCCTTAAATGATGGAAATTCTATGTGATGATGAGTTGCTACAAATTGTCCTTTCAAATTATGAATTTGGTATTATCAAGTTTATAGCTTGGAAATTATCAAAGTATTTACATGATAGAATTAGAAATCCCTGAGCTCAAGGCCAATCTGAACTGCATAGTGAGACCTTGTCTTAAAAAGACAAAAAAGCAAAAAAAACGAAAAGATTAGAAAACCCTAAAAATCTAACCTTTTCCTCCTATGTGACTATGTTAAATATTTAGCAGCATACAACTGTAATTACAAATACGTCTATGTTTATGTTCTTCCATATCTGTGTTATATATATGGATATTTATATACACATGCATGTGTATTTAAATATGCATACTTATAATTTTTTATAGATTTCAAGATATTCTAATTTCTGTCTAATCATCAGCTTTAATGACTCATTTCACGTATTGTGCCTTTATAAGATGTTTTAATACTGCATGAGAAAGTCATAGATTATTTTTATTTACTTTCAGATCTTTCCTTCTATTTATGTTTTAAAATTTTTATGTTATGTTATTTTGATCCAGTTTTTCAGATAATTACTGAGCTATAGTCTAATTAGGGTTTTGCAGCACACGCATATTACTTGGAGAGATAGCCATGTTTATAAACTTGAGTGTATTTACCAGGAACACAGTATGTGTGCACTCACTGGTTTTTTTTCCCACTTTTCTCAGAAGCTTTATGTCTTCTTCGCACTTTCTGAAAATCATATTAGTGCTATTTTTTCCTGAAAGATTTGATTAAAATCTTCTTTTGAACATTGGGCTTATTTTTCTTCTTTGTTTTGTTTCATATGTTGGAATGGGTAATGGGAGTACTAAATCATTTGGCTGTTTTCTCTTTTTACTTCAATGGAATTGGTCTGCTCAGATTTTATTTTCTGTGATCAGCTTTAATAATTTTATATTTTTCATGAGAAATGGTTTATTTCATGCATATTTTCAAGTACATCTAGCAAAACGGCCCCCATGCAGCTGCAGCCTCTGGCACGACTGCCGTTCAGAAACTTTCCCATCATATCTCCCTCTCTTCCCTTGAGACCAAGGCCTTTGTCTAAACTGAGCAACACAGCCTCCATCTGTCTGGGAATTAACTAAAAACTGCTGGGTTCAACACTCAAACAATGACGACAGAAGTTTGTGTGAACATCCTATTTCTCTCACCCAACAAATTAGGTGAAATTGATTTTATTTTTTTAATCCACTCTCAGATTAAATTTTAGTCAACTATTTGTGGTGATGATTCTCATGACAATCCTTTGTATCTGATTTAGTCTTTATTTTTCTCTGGTGCCACCAAGGGCCCCAAAGTTTCAAAGTAAACTACTATTTTTGTTTTTTTGTCTTTCTGAGACAGAGTCTCGCTATGCAGTTCAGGCTGGTCTTGAGCTCTCAAAGTAAACTACTATTAAACTTGCACCTAGACGTCTGTCTTGGGGTTGGTTTCTGGATAGATTCTAACTGTCGCAGAGGCTCCTATTCTCATCTTTTTTGTCTGCATCTCTGATTATTCTCCTAAACCTATGTTTATTTTGTGAGTATATCAGCTTTCATCTCTCTTACTGCTGTTATTTCATTGCAGCATTAATCCTGATGGTTTTCAACTAGAGAATCTCCCTCTCCCTCCCCAAATCTTCTAAGATGTATGGGACTTTTTGATTGTCACAATGACTCGAGAAATAGTAGTTATTTCCCTAGCCTGGGCATGCTAAATGTTCTATTAGCTTAGCAAACTCATAAAACAAGTCATTCTCTGCTGAAGAGGAAATCAACAGCAACACTTTTGGAAAGTCTGTGATATTAGGCCTTTGAATGCACCAAAGTGATCTTGTTATTCTGTTTCTTAATTCATTCCCATTTGGTTAAATTTGTTCATTTCTGTCTGCATTAGGTTTCTTTTGTTTTTATTTCTAACTTGATTATGTTCATTAGATTATATTTTCAATGCTTACTCAAATTTTATTCAAATACAATATGTATTGTTTTTCTGTCAGAAAACTTGATCATTGCTGAAAATAAAATATAGATGCCCCCTACTCTTACTGTATTCCTGCCTATTTCTCCCTTTGTGTCTATTAGTATTTCCTTATATGTTCAGATGCGTCATTGCTGGGTGGTGTGTGTTTACATTTGTTATAGCTTTTTGATGAATTGACCACATTATTACTGTATAATGACTTTTTGTCTATTTCTATTATTCTATGCTTATTGTGTATTTTATCTGATATACTTATAACTATTCTCAGTTTTGGTCTTCATGTTCACATTTTTTTGTTCGTTTGTTTTTGAAGGCAGAGTCTCACTGACTAGTGCAGGCCGGCCTTGATTCATTTATGGCTGGCCCAAGCTGGCCACAAACTTGGAGTGATCTTCCTGCCTCAGCCTCCTGAGTGAGTGCTTGGATTACAGGCATGTGTGGCCATGCCTGGCTTAACTTGCATGTAATATCATTTTTCTTCCCTTTGCTGTAATATCATTTTTCTTCTCTTTGCTTTCAGTCTGAAAGATGAAATAAGTTTATTGCAAATACTGTGCTGCTGAGGCTTCTTTTATTATCCATTTAGCTACTGTACTTACTTTAAACATAGAATTTAATCAATTTATATTTAGGGTAGTAATTGATAGGTAAAGAGCTATTCCTGCCATTTTGATAATATTTTTCTGACTGTTTTTTGGATCCTTTGTATCATTCTTTCTGCCATGTTTTGTTCCTTAGAAACTAAGTGACATTCTGTAGATGTATGCATTCATTCCTTACCTTTTACTCTTTGTGTGTCTACAGTTTTTAATTCCTAATTACCATTAGGCACACTCAAAACTTCTAATTATTGTACTAGGCAATGTTAAAAGAATGACTTAATTTTTAGAAATCTATACTGTTATTGCATTACCCCACAAATTTTATATTTCTTATGTATCAAACTATACCTTTTTATGTCTCAAACTATATCTTTTTAGATTTATATCCCATAAAAATTATTTTGGCTATGTTTTAAAAATGTTTTGTCTTTTAACCTTCATACTAAAGATGTGATTTATGTAACATGATCATCATATTAAAGTTTTCTGAATTGTACTGGAGTCACATTTTTGTGAGCTTTATGCTTTTGTTTATTTGTGTGTTCTAAGCAGTGTTGCTTTCTTTAGCTTGACGAACTCCCTTTAACATTTCTTGAAAGACAGAACTCATGGTGATGGCTCCTTTAGCTTTTGATCCTCTAGAGCAGTTTTTACTATCTCTTTTACTTCTGAAAGATAGATGAGTCAAGAAATTTTTCATTTTTTTTATCGTTTGGCACTTTGAATATATTGTTTCATTCTGTCCCAGCCTAGAGGCTTCTTCAGAGAAATCCACTGCTCACCTTATTGAAATGTCCTTAGATGTGATATGGTTCACTTCTTTTCCCATTTGAGGAATCTTTTGCCATTAATTTTTAATAGTTGAATTATAATATATACCTTCATAAAATCTTACTTGGTTTATATCTAATTACAGACCTTTGAACTTTCTTCACTTGTAAATTGATGTATTCCCCCATATTTGGGACATTTATGTTCTACTTTCTTAAATACCTTTCTTTTTCCTTTATTCCTCCTCATACTCTTGAATTCCTATTCCTCAAACCTTTGCTTTTGATACTGTGCCATAAAACTTACCAGGTTTCTTTGCTCATTTTGATTTTAAAATGGATGTCTAAATAACTTCAGATTCACAGTTCTTTTCTACTTTATCAGATGTGATGTTGAGCATCTCTGTTACATTTTTCTTTCATTTGTTGTATTTTTCCACTTCAGTTTTTTTTTTTTTGATAACTTTAATCTCTCTGTTAGATTTCTCACTTAAAAAATTGTATATGATGTGGTTGAGTTGTTTTCATCCCTATCCTTGAAGTTCTACGAGCTTCCTTAAAACAACTATTTTGAATTCTTTGTCAGGCCATTTATACAGCTCAATCTCTTTAGGATTCCACACTGGTACTTTATTTTTTGTTTCTTTGGCAATGTTTCGAATTGCACCTAATCTTTGTTGGTGTGCACTGATGTCTACATATCTGAAGAAACAAGAACTAATTCTAGTTTTGCAGGCTGGTTTTCTCTGGGAAGGCCTTTCACTGGCCATCCTATCTAGAGATTCGGGTACGCTGCCTTGCATGGCTCATGAAAGGCTTTCTGCGGAAGTCTTCTGGCAGGATGTCCTAATGTCTCAATCAGCATGTGGCTGGACCATAGTGCTCGGCTTCAAGAGGTTAGACCTGGGGTCTTTGTTTACTAGAGTAGACCTGTTGATTTTGTTCCACTTTGGTGGGCCTGCGTTCTCAGGTAACAAAGGTAGGACTGGAAGCTCTATCTTTGGAATTCAGATGGGTGGGTGGTCTTTCATTGTGAGGTTGAAGTGGCCAACCAGGTACTGGAACTGGTTCGGTGTATGGGTTTGCAGAAAGGGGCTTGGAACCCACAGGAGCTAATGTGGTTGTGAAGAGTTCTTAGAAACTGAGTCCATGGACCCTGAGCAAAAGCCCTATTCCACAAAGTTCTGGTTAATTTCTAGGAGATATCATGCTCCTCTAGCACCCTGAGTTTGCTAAAGCAGGAATAGGTTACAGGGTCATAGGGTCAGTCTAGACCCCTATTCTGGCCTGGTACAGGGGCAGACCTGAATCTTGGCTGTGGTGGGCATTAATACTGCACATGTCGTCCTGATGCACAGAACTTCCAGAGCTATCTGTTGCCTAGAAACACAAGGCTGGCCTGGACTCTGAGCCTGTAGGGGCTGTCTTATAGGCTCAACATCCAGGTACTGGACTGGGCACTAGGTGTACAGGGCTGTCCTTATTCTTGGGTCTGTGAAAAGCCAATCAAGAACCTGCATCCACAACGTCATCCAGAAAGTGCTGAAGAGTGGGGTCACTGGTGGCCAGATTAGAAGGGAAACTTTTATTGGGAACTGGCATATTTGTGTCGTAGCCAAGTCTGGTGTGCCTTTCCTCTTTTGCCCCCAAGCAGGGGGAATTTTTGTCACACTATGGTGCCTGAGGAGGAGGCAGGGAAAGGGCACAAGCGATGTAAAATTATCCTTGGCAAAGTCTTCAATATTTTTTTTCTTATTTCCTTGTTACACACGAGTGTTCTAATCTCTCGCCTGGCTTTCTTAGATTTTTTTTAAGGTGTTTTCATGTGTGGACCATTATTCAAATTGATGTTTCTTAGGTAGAATGAATGTGGAAAGCCCTGAAAAGCAGTATAACAAAGTAAGGTATATTTTTAAATCTTCCTTTAATTATTATGTCCCAAATGCCCTTCCTGCATTGCAAAATTTTAATTTGATTATGTTACTTTTGTAATTGTTTTATCTTTGGATATGTATTTTTATATTTATCAATTTTATACACTTTTACCCCTATATTATATGCATTAGTTTTCTGTTTATTTTGTCTTCCCCTACTATTATTGGTTTTTCAGTATTTGGATTAAAATTGCATACTTAGTACACAGTGATTATGGTCACACTTATACCACCCTCATTTTTAAGTAAGAAATATATTCAATAGTCAGTACTATTCTTTCTCTCATTTCTATTATTTCTTAATTGATTAAAATTTGTTTTCCAGTTCTTTAGAACATATTTTTGGCAATTATATTGCTGAAATTCTTTACTTTGTGAATACTTATTTTTATCTCTATGTTGAAATATTCTTCAACATATAATTTTAAGTTATAATTGCTTTCTCACAATAAATTTTACATATTATTCCACTACATCTTATACATGACTATTATTTGTAGGTCTCAGCCTTTGTTTTCTCTTTGCTCTGTCAGGATGTGGAATGTTTTCTTCACCCCTGACAATTGCTAATTTTATAAGGGTGTGACTACTTAGGTAAGTGTTCTGTGTCAAATAATCATGGCATACATTATGTTTTTTCAATCTATTAATCAATAGAATTTTTTGCCCTGAGAAAAGAGCATTTTAGTGTGTTTGTTATTTAATTCCTATTTTTTTAACTTTCCAAATGTCAAATTGAGGAACATTACTATAATAATGTAATTTAAAATTATCTACATTTCCATAACATGCACAAACTGTAAAAACATTGCCTTACTTGTAGCATCCCTTTGTCTTTTGTCTTGCTGATCTACTTAAATTAACTCATCTTTCACATCTAAATATTTCATTTCATTTCTAAGTACAACTATAATTATTTACAGAACACATTATATGTAAGATATAGTACTCACAATTATCTATTGTGTTTTCCATTCTATAATCATTTCTTCAATTATTCAAAATATTTTCTTCTCTATCTCTGTGTGTGTGTGAGAGAGAGAGATCCAATCAATGTCCATGTGTTCATTTCTGATTGTCAAATCTTTTTATACTGCTTCAATCTTGACCAGCATTTCAAACAATTTTGTCTTTTATAACAGTGCTACTTTCTGAAAGAGTTTGAGCAATTGTCTGATGAAATATCCTACATTATTAACTTGTCTGCAATGATTATTTCTTCATGCTGACATTCAGATTAAACATTTTTGAAATAAAATCCTCAGAGATGTTGCATATTTCTCATAGGAAGCCCACCACTTTAAGAAGCCCATTCTGTATTTTTTTTCTCTCTCTCTCATTGATGATATTCAAATTATTTGTTTTAGGTTGTATCTGCTAGACCTGTTAATAGTAACACTGCCAGTGTTCTTTGTAATTCTAAAGAAATCTATGACAAAATCTTATTTCTAAACAACCAACAATTTTTAGTACCTCTAAGCGTCTATTAGTAAGTTAGCCTTCAATCAATTATCTTATTGATATGTAGGGTTCATGTTACAAAACAGTAACTTTTTCTATTGTTTAAATTTGTACAGGGACTAGGGATTTAGTTCAGTGGCACAGCACCTGCCTGGCAAACACAACGTCATGAGTTAGATTCCCAGTACTGGAAAATAAATAAATAAATAAATAAATAAAATAAATTTGTACATCAGTTGCTACCATTTCTGAAAATTTAAGTGAGGCACTCTAATTTCCTCTACCTTTCTCATCTCTTGGACTTGTCCTGGGTGGACTGGAGGTCTGAGGTTACATTTTGCTTCTGTATTTTATCATTTTCTAATTTTTTTAACTTTAATTTATTTTCTGTGTTGATGCTTGTAAATTTCTTGTGGTGGATAGCTTTATCACTAGTATCAAGACTTTCCTGGGAAATGTCTATCCCTCAGGAATGTCTTCTAAGTATAGTTGGCTGTTGGTCTTTATGTCTGTCCCAAGATCCTACCTTCTCAATTTATTAGGGATGATAAGTTGCTCTCTATATGGCTCAACACCAAGTAATTGGTTCTGGACTATGGTAATGATTATGGCCTCAGACAATCACACTGTTGTCATACAAGGGAGAACAACTGATTGCAGCAGGTATGACAGCCTGGCTAAAGTAGTACAATTAGTAATAACAGTAGCCTCAAGCACAGCACAGAAACTGATAAAAACGTGGTAACTCTTTATTTGGAATCTTTAACCATAGGAGCAAGATCTACAGTTATATAACAAAATCCAGCGTAAACTGCAAACTTGTATGCAGTGAGTTTCCTCTTCCTAGAATGACTTTACCTTGTGGGAGGGGGAATCTAAGAAGGATAAGAGAAATAATAGGGAAGAAGAGGAATATAGTAGAAGTTAGTTTGAAAGACAAAGGAAGATCACCCAAGCTCTGGGACACTGGAAAAGAAGACAGGGGAGAAAAAATGAAGGAGAAAGCAGAAAAATACCAAAGTGAAACAAAAAGACTAGGGACAATGTTCACTCACATGAAAAAAATCAAAGTTTATTTACTATGAATTTTTAAAGGACAGTTTTGCCAGGAATGATGGCACATGCCTGTATTCCCAGAACTTGGGAGGCTGAGGTATGCAGATCACTGCAAGTTTGAGGCCAGCCTGTGCTACGGAGTGAGTTCAAGGCCAACCTGAACTGCATGGCAAAATCTGTTCTCAAAAGCCCAAAAAAAAGACAGTTCAGAAAGACAGAAAATAATGAACAAATCAAAACAAACAATAGAAGTAAAAACCTAAACAACAACTCCAAAAAAGACAGACAAACAAACAAAAGAAACAAATTCCTGTAGTTCCCATAAGCTATATCATGTACAGGTACAAATTCCCTGAGATGATTATGATCATTATCTATATCTAAAATGCACCAATAAAATTAATTAACTAAAAACCCAACAATATATGCTTTAAATTTTCCTTAAATAACTGTGTGTCCATTTATGAATAAAAAGAGAATACGTGTGTATTTATACCACCTATTTTATTTATTACTTATTTTAACTTTTATACTCCTTTTGTATGATTCTGATTTATCATCTAATAAATTATTATTTATTCAATTTAGCATCTAGTATAATTTACGTAATCTCATACAATTTGCTCTCACCAGCTCCTTAGTGTTATCAGTCGTATTACTCTTCCTTATTTTAGACTCAGTACAATATAACCACATACATTTGATTTCATAGAATTTAAGTTTAAATTATTTAGGAGAAGAAAGGAAAATTAATGTTCATTTGCTTTTGTCTATTTTTTTATGCTGTAACAGAGTACCACCTACATAGCAATTTATGAAGAACAGAAAAATATTTTTTTCACAGTTCTGTAGAATGCAAAGTTCAAGAATAGACACCCATATGTTTATTGAATGGTGAAGATTCAATCTCTGATTCCATAGTGGTGCCTAGAATGTTGCCTTCTCTTCAATGAATAGTACTCATTAGCAGACAATAATGGAACATTTTTCAGTTGAATGCAATGAAATATTATGCAGCCTTAAAACTACAAGTCATTCTAACACATGGTACAAAATGAATAAACCTTGAGGACGTTATGTTAACTGAAACAAACCATTTGAAAACACAAACTTTTTTGGCTTCATTAATTTGAGATAAGTAGATTGCTCAGAGTTCAAAAGAAGAAAAAGAACTGGTGATTCCAGAGGCTGGAGGGAGGGAGAGATGGGAGCTATTATTTAATAGTTATGGAGTTTCAGATTGGGAGGATAAAAAAATTCTGAAGATTGAATGTGGTGATGGCTGCATATTGTGAATGATTTTAATAGTACCAAGTTATAAAGTTAAAAATATTTAAGACGGTGAATATTTTGTTATGTGTATTTTGCTACAATTATAAATTTTCTAAACTTCATGTCAAAATGAAAAAAAATACATTTGTATTATTTTATTAACAGTGTATCTTGAAAATTAATACTTTCCTTCCTTGATGTTATTTTCTTTCTTTTTAATAATGTTGATCTTGTCCTGATTTGAACAGTTTTATTCAGTGTTTTATGTACATTATCATCCTGTTCCTAGTGTTCACATAGTCTCAAATGCAGCAAATATTTGGCCTCTTTAACAGTTCCTCATGTTTGTGTTCTGCCTTTACAGAAAAGCAGTTATTTTTCCAAGGCCTGGTTCTTTCTAGCAAAGAAAAGTATTTACAGATCAACATATTGCTGTTGGGTTTACTTGTTGTTTACTGTGTTTTCATGAATATAATTAAGCATTTTTATGTCAAGCATAAATTGACATAAATCTTCAATTTATATTTATTGCAGATTTTTCCTGACCTTCTGGTTTCCATATTGTAGCTCTTTTTATCATAAGAAGACTGTGGTCTAGTATATTTGCTCATTGATCTAATTTGCATTTACTTGATTTATTTTACAATCTGAATTAGAATTCTTATAAAAAATACCATCACTAGGAGCAAATATTTTTGTAAAATTTATGGTTTATTCATAGTTCTTTTAGTTTTTAACATATCACACATAAAGGGCAGATTATCATAGGATGGAACTTCCCAAGATATATGAAATAATCTTTATTTCTGTGTGGTTATAAAATGAAATAGAGAAATTATTTTTTTTCTTATACTGTTTAAGTATATCACTTTTTATACTATATCTCTAAATATCAAACATATTATTAACAGTCGTAGATTATTTAGTAAAAGCATAGACAGAAAAGATCCATCCACATATTTCTTTCATTCTGTTACTAATCATCCCTCATAGGCACCTACTCCCTATACTTTCTTTTCTTTAAAAGATGTAACTAAAAGGTCATATTATCTACAACTAATGTTTAATTATCTACAACTAAAATTCCCTGTTTATAAGTGATTGTGTTTATATATATAAATCTGAACCTGAATTGAAGACATATTACTTCATAAAATCATTCTATTTCTGTTAAATCTTTTTCATATTTATTATAGAACTTATTAAGATTTATTCAAAAAGATTACCTGTAGGCATTTATGGATTTTCTTATACTAATCATTAATAACACCAGCTGATTAATAATCAAGAAATATCAATATCATTTATATATTCATATTAAAATATCAAATGGTTCATTATCTGGTGCTTAGGTTGTTTTGTATTTGTAAAATCATATTATCACAATAGATTCATAGAAGTAAGGTTGTATGGTCAGATGGTAAATGCATGTATAAGTACATGGCTAATTTGGTTAGATATTAATAATTCTTTCCTTTGTATTTGGATCATTTTGTACTACTACTGATAATATTTAAGTACTTGTTTCTTTCCCCCCAAAGTTGTATATAGATTATAATGTGAAAATTTAATTTCTGCTAATTTAATAAGTGAAAATAGAAATTCTTTAGCATGCATTTTTGTTTTTCTGAGACAGATCTTGCTTTGCATCTCAAGTGGGCCCTGAACTCACCATGTAGCCCAGGCTGCCCTTGAACACACAGGGACGATGATGCCTCGGCTTCGAATGCTGTGATTTTAGGTGTGTGGCACCACGCCCTGACAAGCATTTTCGAGTGAAGTAGTTTTTCTGCTATGTTGAAGATTAATCTGTTTTCATGGGAAACCACTTTGAAGATATCAATATGTAATAAGCATTGTTAATTTCCTATCATTTTGTTTGTAACTGTATTGTCTGCACTGTTCTTTTGCTATTTCGTAAAAGGTTGTCTGTCTGTTAATGTTTTCCTCCTTTTATTTTTAAAATAAAAAATAAAAAAAGATTAATTTGCACAACTTTTTTCTGTGAAATTTGCATAACTGTTGCTCATTAATCTATACAGCTTATGGTGGTATTTGTCTTTATATACCGTAGATATTGTTCCTTTGTATCTTACAAAATTTTTCTTTCAATTTGTCGTATGCCTTTTGACTTTACTCACATTTCTATATTTCAAGGAAATGCTTTTTATTAGTACAGTATATAATTCTACTTTAGCAGGAACATTTGCACTCCCTCCAGAGCATAAATGCATTGCTTTCTTAACATTAAAACTTTCCACAATTTCCTTTTAATTTTCCCTAAAGAGTGTTTGCCAGTGCCTTAAACAGGGTTATGATTTTTGTCCTTCCCTCCAGGTATCTTGAGCGTAGTTTATAGAGGAGACGGACAATAATCTAGGTAGAAGTTCTTGCTTCTCCACTTTAGCTGATATTCTCCTCCCCTACATCTGTGCCAAGTAGGCGTGTTTAAGTCTTGATTTTCTTCTTTATCACCAAGTACATTTCTAGAGAAAAGAGACTGAAGGCAGTGTGAACCTCTCAATTTTTTGTGTCCAGGAGCTTTTATATTCTCTCTTTCTCCAATTTGTAAAATATGTTAGCTGAAATTTTCTTACTAGTGATAGATCACACCTGCCCCAAGGGAGGAAAGGCTCCAGTCTCCTCTGAGCACTAAGGAAGCATTTCTCTTTTTATTTGGGTGTCAGTGATTATTCTTCAGTGGTTTCAGAAAAAAATTATTAATTTGAAGTAAGTTTGGTCTTCTTCACTGTGAAAGGAGTGATATTTCTTGTCTATATTCTAGAAAAAAATGAAATAATTTTCAAAATTTTTCTTTTGCTTACCTTGTGTATTGAATATAAGAATAGATTAAAAATTGATTCAAAAAATTGAATATATTATTGTATACACACATATCCATATATGTAGATATTCTTTTTTATTTGTTTTGCTTTGTGTTTTTCTGTTTTTGTTGTTTGTGTTTTGAGAAAGTTCTCACTCTGTATTTCAGGCTAGCCTTGACCTCACTGTTGTGGCCCAGGCTGACATCGAAATGATAGAGCTCCTCCTGCTTTAGGCTCCTGAGTGTTAGGATTATAGGCACGTACCACCACTTCGGGGTATACTCATATGTTTTGATCTCTATACTATAGAAGATACAGCTTGAGTATCTCTTGTTTGAAAAGCCTGGAACCAGAAATGTTTTTAATTTCAGATTTTTGCAGATTTTGAAGTATTTGTGTACAGATAATGAAGTATACGTAGGTATATAGGTTGTGACTGGGAAACACAATGGGTGTCTAAATTTTTAATTATTACATTAAGTAGAAGACAAAATGCCGTTAATCCCCCTCAAAATACTCTACCTCATTTGAAGCACACTTCTCTGATCATTTTCTGCAAGTTTCTAAAGCAGTTCAGGAAGTTCTCTTTTGTGTCTTTGCTTGTGATATTGTGCTAGCCTGAATGCCCTGAACCAATTCAAAAAGTTTAACTTTCATGGTCATTTTGATCTGGGGGAAGAGCCAGAAGTCACACAGTGCCAGATCTAGTGAAAAATGGGAATGACACGTGACAATATTTTTTTTTGCACCTGCCTCTCCATTGGATTGCACTGGGTAGCAATATTCACTGCATTTTGTATCACATCTTGCAAAGACGTTCATAAAAGTTAACTTCCAAAACTGCTTTAGAAAGTGTGTTCAGTATGTGGAAGAATATTTGAGGGGGATTAATCTCAATCAATGCTTTATTTTAGTAAATTTTTATAAATTTAAACATTTGCCACATAATTTGAGCCCACTTTTTACTGGGGAATGAAGACTAAGTCTAAAGAAAGATTTTTTATATATTGCAATACAGATTATACACCTACTTTGAATGTAATTTTATGCAATACTTAAATAATTTTGTGCCTGCAATATATTTTTGTAAAATATATTTTCTACTTTTGTGATCATCTTGATAATACAATAGTTTCAGATCTCAGAGCATTTCAGATTTCAGATCTTCAAGTTGAGGATGCTTAACCTGTACTCATGAAGAAACTTTAATATTAGAGTAAATGGAGATCAAGGTGTAGGATACTATAAAATTACATAAATATATAATAAAGTGCAATGGCATTATATATAATTCTCTATAGCATATGGTCATACTTCTGTATAAAATACCTAGACAGCAATTGAAATAACACATAGAGGAGTGAAAAAAGAAATTGTATCCAGAGAAGAGGAGGTAGTCTGAATGACAGACTAAATTATATCTCAATGAGAATATCACTTTCTGGTACATGTAACTAGAAATCTTTAATTAAAAAATATTTTCAGATATCATTTATGTTTCAATTATTTATGGAAATGATACCGGTAACAGAAAAATAAAATAGTACAGATAAATGTCATAGACACAAACAGATTATAAAACTCACATAGAAAAACTAAAAAATTTGTTTTAAACAGAGAAAGTTTGAAAACAATGAGATTATGTATCCTATAAAATTTCTATTTTATAATGCAACTATAACCTAGACAGTGTAACATTCTAAAAGTCCAGATGTAGACATTAATGAAACAGAGTAAAGGGAATAGAATTATGTTAAATAAATATGGACAATTGTTTTCTAACAAAAGCAAAGTGCTTCAGTGGAAAAAGAGATTTTTGGAATTGGAACAATCAAACATTCAGGTACACAAATTAACAACAATAGAAAGACAATCTTTAATCTACATCTCAAGCCTTCTTAAAATATTGCAAAAATAAATTAAAAATGCATTGCAGATATAATTATAAAACATTAAACTATAAGGAGACAAGAAAACCTTTGTGACTGTTTTTAAATAGGTAGTTAGATTTCAGGTTAAAAAAGTAAAATCCACAAAAAAGTCAATAGAGAATTTGTGCTGTAACAAAATGAAAAATAATCTTGTGTGCAAAAGTCATTGTTAGGAGAATGAAAAGATCCTTCCAAGAGCAGATAAAAATCATTAGCATTTCCTGAATCAAAAGACTTGTACTCAGGATATGTGGAATAATTTTTGAACTAAACAACATAAAAATATAGCTCAAGTAAAAAATGTGAGCAAAAGATCATTCACCAAAGAAGATGCAAGGAATATAAATATGCATAAGAAAAGATGCTCAAAAACATTAGTCAAACTGATAATACCAGTGCAATCTACACATGATATCACATTTATGAACATTTTATAATGACTATATCAAGTGCTGAGAAGAGAAGTTAATGGAATTTTCATATTTTGCTGGTAGAAATGTAAAACGTTATACTCCCTATAGAAAGAGTTTGGACTATTTTTTAAAGCTAACCTTACTTTATCATTTGAAATATACTTTCTCCTAGATATTTGTCCAAGTAAAATAAAGACTCATACAAAAATCTGTACAAATATTTTGTATCATTTTTGTTTTTGATCTTTAAAGCTGGAGGGAAAAGAATGGGTCTCCCGATGCCACCCAAATGTCTTTTTGATACACACACACACACATACACACACACACAAATAGTATAGCCACATTGTAAGATACTATTCCACAAATAAAGGAATGATATTATAGAGTTATCACATAGCAGAGTACCAACATTTTTGCATAGATGCCCAAGAAAAATGACAGTTTGGGCAGGTTAAAAAAAACTTGTAAATGAATGTTTTAAATAGTCCACAGGTAGAAGCAATACAAATATCTGTGCTTTGATGCATGGGTAAATAACAAGAAATATATCTATAC
Source organism: Chinchilla lanigera (assembly GCF_000276665.1). Classification (NCBI taxonomy): domain Eukaryota; kingdom Metazoa; phylum Chordata; class Mammalia; order Rodentia; family Chinchillidae; genus Chinchilla; species Chinchilla lanigera. The sequence goes on along the minus strand of NW_004955402.1, from coordinate 27,131,113 downwards.
AAAGGCAAATAGTACACTAAAAATAGAGTTCTTAATTATGCTATAACATGAAGTCACCTTGAAAACATTCTACTAAGTGAAATCTGTAGTAAGAAAAACATTATTATATGGTTCAGTTTATATGAAATAACCAGGATGAGCAAATCCACAGAGATAGGATTGATGGCTTCCCAGAGGTCTGAGTTTGGTTGGAAGTAGGGGGCAACATGGAATGACTGTTAATGATTTCAGTGGTTCTTTATGCACTAATAAACATTTAAAAATTAACTGGAGTGATTGTTGTAGAACCCTACAAATATACTGAATGCTCTTGAATTATTTAAAACATTTCAATAAGAAACTCATAAGCTATTTTTAAATTAAAACTAAAAATGAAAGAAGGCATTGATGAACATAACTACATAGGAAAATCTCAAAGTGATTATTGAGCTCAGCTGACTAAAAATTCCAGTCTCAAAATGCTGCACACTGTATAATTCCATTTTTAAGGCCTTTTGGAAGAGACAGTTTCATGGGGAAAGGGAATAGATCAATTGTTCCTCAGAATGAGAAAGTAGAACAGAGCTTGACTGTGAAAGGACTGCCTGAGGATATTGTAGGGGATGATAGAACTGTTTTGTATCCTGATTGAGACTGTGCTTAGGCAAATCTGATCATGTGAGAAATCTTATGAGACTGTACAAAAAAAGAAAATAATTTTGGTATGTGCACATTTTAAAAAGTAAAAATAACGGATATAGGCATGAAACAACGATACGCATGACATAAATTTCCCATTTTTCTCATTTAAACTTATAAAAGTTCCTTTTGCATGCTCAGTAAATGTGCACTTGCTGAGATGGTGACACTTCAGTTGGTAAAGCATCCTACACAAAAAGACTGAGGAATCAAGAAAAACGTTCCCAAGTCTTTCTTGGGTCCTTGCAACTGACAAGACTTCCCATTCCTGAGTAGGCTTTTGACCGGGGTTACGTTTATACCTAAACTGAAGAATCATAAGCGCTCCTCTACATTACTGTTTGTTACTCAACACCAACCTCACTGAATATCTCAAACTCTGCCTTCCTAATCTGCTCATCCATTTTATTTTTGAGTTATATATGCCTATTTCTTATATAAAAGTAGAAGGACCTTCAGTGAAAGAAATAAAAAATGTTACAAATAAGTTCTGGTTAAATCCAATCATAAGTTTACTACTTTACTTGATCTTTTGACAAAATACTTAATTTCAGTGAAATAACAACATCATTTGTCAAATGAGGATGTTAGGCCCTATTCTGTGAACTTATCACCAAGATTAAAAAATTTATCAGAAAGTATGCATGCATAGGCATGCACCGTTGGAAGCTTCTTTTCCTGTTATTTCAAATAGAGTATAGTATGTAGGGTTCCATTGCATTATAGCTGATAGAATTGTTGCTGTTATTTCAACATGAATTTAGAGGAATAAGCTGGAAGGTTTCTTTCTATCTGTGGTGAGTTTATATGGAAGGTATATTTGTTGCTTGGGGCACCCTTTGTAAAACAGAAGTATGTGATGCCAGATATTGCATGCACCAGATGAGTCTCAACTTATCCTTAAAATACAAGGAGAGGAAAATTTTGTGCAGAGCTGGATCGTCCATATTATTTATTGATATACATGCTACACTCTCATATGCACCCACTAGCCTAGGTATTGGGTTTATTTTTATAAATGAACTTGATAAATAATTGAATATGGAAGTGCTCCTGCTATTCTGTCCTTGGCCTCCTGGGGCATTAAGAAATCATGCCTCTGTTGACCTGCAAGTTTCTGTTCCTATTCCAGTAGCCCTCTGAGCCATCTGAGAAGTGTCGCTCAAGCTGAATTGTATAGTGTATTTTTGATGTGTAAAATGTTGACCCAAGGTTAGCTTGGGGACTCATTTTCATTAGTGATCTAAACACATTTACAGAGCGGGATAGGGGATGGGCAACAGATTATTTGCTTCTCAGCATGGCCAAACTACCTTTATTGTTACTGCCCACTGGTTCAGAAGAAATCAGCTCCCTAACTAGGCCACTTGCTCTGCATTTCACTGGCTGATTTCTGCTGTTATCAAGTTCCTGGAGACCATCTTTGAGAACCCACTCTCCATGGAGTAATCAGGCAGGATGGAACCCCTAGGAACACAACTGCTTCTTTTCCTGAGCCCCTTACTCTTTCTCAGTATTTCCCTAAGTCTTGAGTTGTGTGCAGGTAAATTTTAATACCACAGGATACATCTTGTTTTGTAAATTATCAGATTCTTTGCCACTTAATTATCCAATATTTAAGAGCCAGCTATGTAACATGTTAGAAATGATAAACCTGTTTCTTCCCTAGCTGGAGTTTGAAAGTTATTTTCTCTTGTCTTATAGGTAGGATTTGGGGCTCAGCTTGACAATAACTTCCTATATGTATATTTTCTTAGCATAGCCTCCTTTATTAAAGTACATGAAACTCATAGAAAGCTGTGAGGTTAAGCATATTGTTGCCTACAGTCAGAGGCAAGACCAGCATGGATAATATTCCACAGAGGCAAATATTATTCTCAGTAATATAAAGAGCACAGACACAAAGTGGCTTCATTTCCACATATCAGTTTGGATAGCTTCACACTACCTGCACAGATAAAAAACAAAACAAACAAGCAAAAATCCAAAAACTTCTGTCTTTTGCCTTCCAGAAAAGAATTCAGGTCTCTTTCTACAAAAATTTCTGTCATTTCCCTTGTGTTTCATCTATACCTGTATTTTTCCATAAATAAAAAATATTTAAGAAATACAGGAAAAATAACACAATGGAGCAAAATCCTTCAAAGTCCATTTGCCCACCAGTCTTACTAATTTCCAAATTCTTCCCAGGATTATTAGAAATAAGGATTCAGCCTTAGGCATGGCTATCTAGTGAGTAAGCCCAGCAGCAGCAGGGGCTCAACCATGCCACCCTTCTCTCAGGTCCTGCAGAGGTGATCAGTGGTCATAGAGCGGTCATAGGCCCCCAGTTGACATCTGCTGCTGCCCACACCTCTCCCAATTCACTCCGCTCCCTTTCTGCCTCTCCATATTTTTAAACTAAAACAGAAATATTTTTTTCCAGCCTTCATCTCTTTTGATGCACATGTTGCTTCACTTTGCTGAGGATGACAAGTTCCCCAGTTCTTATCCACAAAGATTTTGATAAAAAAAATAGAAAGGGAGGATGACAAAGAAATAACACTTTTGATCAGTATTTGAGTTGATTCAGATACAGTGATGCTGGAACACACTTGGGTCAAAATTTTTCTAAAGGGAATACATCTGTTTTGGTATTTTTTGTTGTTTATTTTTAGTCCCTGTGTATATTTAAGGTGGACTCCATGATGATTTGATATATATTGAAGTTATTACTTTAATCAAGCACATACACATAACAAATCACTAAGATACATTTTGTGCATGTGTGAAAAGAGTACATAAATTCTATATCAGAAAAGTCCCGGTATATGTATCTATGTCAGTCAGTGTTTTATCACTGTGGCAAAATACCTTAGAGAACCATGATTTCAGAGGTTTCACTCCATGTTCACTTGGCTCCCTTGATTGCGTTGAAGCAAGGCATCATCGTGGACAGGGAGTGGCAGCAAATGCTGCTAAACTCATAGGAACCAGGAGATAGAAAGAAAAGGAAAAAGTCAGAGAGGACCAGGAACAAGATATAGGCCCTAATGTCACCTTCTCTTGGTCCACTCTCTTCAATTAGGTTCCATCTCATATTTCCATTCTTATTGCTCGTTCTTATTTTTATCAGGATAATCTCTAATGTGTCTCTTAAACTCCATGGGCACATTATTTCTGAGGGAATCATGCTATCTTTTCCAATAATGCTATCAAGTTGTGATCTCATCAGTGGATTAATGTACCTGATGATTTTAGAGCCCTTATAATTACTTCCTCAAAGTCCCATCAACTTGTGACCAAGCCTTTAATACATTACTTTGGAGGACATTACGAATCCAAAGCATAACAGAAGCATTAATATTAACTACCATCCTCATGCTATACACTAGATCTTCAGACATTTTTGACTTACATAACCACAACTTTTACTCTGACTATATTATCCCTTTTGTGCCCCTTTCTTTGTCTCTATTAATGTGTCCTAATTTTATTTTTTTCTATTTCTGTGTAGTTGAGTTTTCAAAAAGATTCTACATAAAAAGTGATATGGTATCGTTTTCTTTCTGTTTCTCACTTATCTCACTTAGCCCTCCAGGTTTATTGGTGTTGTTACAAATGATGGCATCTCCTTTAAGATTAATATTCCAGTATAGAGAGATGAAAGATGGATAGAGATATAGAGATGTACACATTATAATTTCTTCATCCATTTATCTTTTAATAGACACAAGTTGTTTCTATATCTTGATTGCTATGAAAAATGTTCAAAGAACATGAGAGCACAGATATCTGTACAAAATGGTGGCCCATTTCTTTCAGATATGTACCCAGAAGTCCAATTGCTAGATCATATGGTGGTTGTATTTTCTGTTTTATTTGTTTTGTCTGTTTTCCAAAATGGCTATTCCAATATACAGTCTCCTCAACAGGATGCAAAGTTTCCTTTTCTATCTTATGTGACCTACTTTTGCTGTCTCTAGTCATTTTGATAATAATTATCCTAAAAGTTGTAAGGTGATATTACATTGTGGGTTTGTCTTGTATCTAACTGATGATTCGTGATAAATAATTTTTCATATATCTATTGGTAGTATATTTTTGGATAAATGTCTATTTGGGATATGTGTATTTATATTTTTACATTTGACACATTTTTTCCACACATTTTTATTATGGTACATTGATATATAAGTAATATAGATTAATTGGTCTCGTTTCACCTGATGTGTACATGCACATAACATGCATTATTCCTCTCTCCTTAGCATTATTTGCTACTCAGTTGCACAAATATCTTACATATTTTGAATATTGCTGTGTATCAGGTACGTGGATTGCAGTTTATTTGCCCTGTCCTTTGGCAGCCTTTTCATTTTGTTGATTGCTTCCTTTGCTGCACAGAGCTTTTTAGTTCTATGTAATCCCACTTGTTTGTTTTCGCCTGCATTGTATGAGGTTTTGGTGTGATGTCCAGTCCAAAATTTCACTGCCAAAGCGAATGACAAAAAGCTTTCCTCTGTTTTATCCTCAGAGTTTTACAGAGCAGACCCATTTGGTATTTTTGTTATTTACAATGTCTGATTTTATCAGGATGTTGCAGGATGATGTTTATTTATCATTGTATTTAATACTCATAAAACTGTAATACTCATTTAATACTCATAAAACTCCTTTGAGTTAGGTACTGTTATTAATGGCACTTGTCAAGAGTGTGTGTGGCAGGGAGCCCTAAGGTTGTGAAACTTTAAGTACTTGTCCAAGGTGACACAGCAGTGCACAGCAGAGATGGGATGAAAACCCAAGTCCACCTGATTCAAAATCCACCTCTTCCCACCGCATCATGCTGCCTCCTCGGGTAAGACATTGCCCAGATGCCTGCCAATGAACCTGGCAAGCTCTTACCTTGGCATCCTCCCTCTCTCTTCTCTTCATCCTTCTGTGCCTCCATAAGGACTAACTATCCATATACTTTTGGGCTTGATCCCAAGTAATATGGGTAAGGCCAATGAAAATTGAAAATACATTATCTTCCCTCCAGGATTATGAATTTTATTGGCAAAGACAGGTGTCACACATAACAGTATTTACAAACAGAGAATGACAATAAATGTGATTACGACTTGGGACTAACTTGGTTTTGAGTCAAATGGTGCCATGTTTTTGCTAAAAAAAATTGATGTGGATGTTATAGAGATTTCCTATATAGTAATGCTGTCACAGTTCAGTGTCAAAAATACAAGATTGTAATTCTTATTTTTATCAGGATAATCTCTAATGTGTCTCTTAAACTCCATGGGCACATTATTTCTGAGGGAATTTTCAAAAAGAGGAAACATGAATACCATTTCACAATTAAATCTTCAACATAGGTCAGGTAAACATTATATTAAGAGAATACTGATTACCTTGGTGGACTGAAATTGTCAAAATGGGACTGTCTGTAAGAGCAAATATAGGAAATGAGTTACAGGCAAGAATACTATGTCACAGAATTGTAGTTTGTATCTCCTGCTAATATTAGACTTCTAGGAGCACAGAGTAATCTGAAGGACACTGAGAAATAACTATGAAGAAAACAAATACTTAAAATTGAGCCAGAATGTAGGTTTTTATTAGGCTGCCCTAAAAGTATAGTTTATCTTCTAGCTACTCTTCCTAGATTACAAATATTCTGCATCTAACCAGAGTCATATTCTATAATTTATTTTTATTTTATTATATCTTTGATTTTATTTTATTATATCCTTGATTTTATTATATATTATATTTAAATAAAAAGTTTTCTTACTTGAATTAAAGTTCTTTAAAAACCATGTTATGTATTTGGTTCTCTTTTAAAACATATTCTTGTCATTTTGATTAACTATGTTTTAAAAATTATAGCTCAGAAATTCTACATTAATCAAATGTTCAAATCTCCTGACAACTCTTGATAGTTTGACTTCCTGAAATTGAATCCTAAATGATATCTTTTAAATCTAAAACTGTCCTTCAGACATTCCAGTGGGTTCCTATAACATTACAAAGACTTGTTCTTTTACTGTGTAGAAGAGAGGTGTTAGAAATAATTAGGTTTATTTGACATGTTACTATAGATAAGTTGTGTGGGAGTTGTCAGTCAGAAGCTTTCCCTAGGTTACATTTTTATGGGTAAAACAATATTAATATGAATAGTGCAGAAATTGTAGACTGTGTACAGGAAGTTTCCAGAGACTTGTCATTGCCTTTATTGGCCATGATACTAATATATTCAAGAGTCTTTCTTGTTGCTGTTTTGCCTGATACTAGGAAAGAATAAGATATTTTATCAATTATAATCTCAATTATGTTTTAAAATGTTGAGTTAGTCATATTTCAATTTTTTAATGTGGATACAGCCTCTTTTAAACAATTTGTCTTTCTATGGGGGACTCACATCAGTTATATTTTTATTTCATTAAAATACAGATAGTTAAGACCTACGTTAAGCCTAATGAATCACTTAATATTCTGCATACACTTTGCACATACTCTTATTGCATAGCTAATATTTTCATGATCTATTGTCTCAAGATGATTTTACATTGTATTTTATTAATATTAGGAACAATATTTTTGTTTTATGGAAATAGGGTTAATCATTACCTTTAATTATAAATATGTTTTGGATTAATGTTATATTATTTTGTATGCTACATAACAACCAAATTTCATTGTCAGCTGCATTATTCTTGTAATGAACTCCCACTGGAGTATTTATTTTAAAATATCCATGAATTCATTGCCACAGTTTTAAGCTATTGTGTCATTTAAAGTAGCCGTTTGATTGTTTCATTTTTGTACTTTCTTGAAAACTTTTGTATTCAGTTCCAGACCAGAGAATGTCATCTTCAAGACAAACCCAATACACCATAATAAAGTATTTTAGGTATTTGTAGGTGACAGTTTCTAATGGTATCATCTAAATGAACAACTTTGAAACCATACCAGTGGATTTCCACAAAGAAGCAGGTGGGTTCATGACATGGCAATCCCCCAAATCTAGGAAAATAAGAGTTGATTACAGTAAAATGTTGGTTCAGGAACAATTTGGTTTGCAAACAAAAGCCTTCAGCAAAATTTTGCTTCTGTTTGTGAACTGCACATCAAGTGATGTACAGTACCTCAGCCATCTTCCCCAGAATTGTGGAATGAATTGCGAACTGAAACAACAGTGTAGCTGGGTCTAAGTGAACTGCTAAGAGATGATTATTCTCTTCATTGTAATATGGTAGGTATTTTAATGCTCTACTCCTTTGCTTATATAAGGAATTTTTTCCTCTTTTCTCCTTCCTCTATGTAAATTATATATAACACATAACAAATTCATAGACTGTTCTTTTGCAAAATAAAATGAAATCTTTACAAATAATATCTTATTCTTTCTGCCTACCTCCAAGTCTTAATAAAGTAGAAATGCATGTGTACAAAATACTTAAAAAGAGAGAAATGAAATATCAAATAAAAGAACAAAGAAGTATAATGTAAGACTAGAAAATTATATATAACATAAAATATATTACATATGATAGAACAAATATGATTTCTTAATGTTATTTACGTTATGTGTACTTATACAGAGATATGTAAAACTAAGTCAAAAGAAGCTAATGTAAGAATTATGGGATATATCTGACAATAGTTAGATATTTATTCAAACACAATAGCGATGTATAATGAAATATTTGGGGAGTGGTGAAGCACATACTTTCAGCTTTACTCTCACATCTCCTCTTTTCTATTTACTAGCACATGTATGAAATTTTTTTTTTGTTGTTATTTCTTGTCTCAGGAAATTCCTTGTTTGTTAGCTAGTTCTTAGACCACAGACAAAAAGCTGCAAAGGTGAGGAAATAATTGATCATGGGAACAACACTGAATACATCTTAGACGGAAGTTGGTCCATAAATGTCACATGTTTTGAGATACATTTCACAGTATCTCTTGGATGTTCCCAGTAGAATTGAGTCTTCTTTTCCCATGGAGGTAATCTGCTTATCTACCACCCAAAGTAGTATGGACTATATGGTTTAAACAACAGAAGTGTGTTTCCTCATAATTTTGAAGCCTAGAAGTTCAAGATCAATGTATCAGCAAGTTTGGATTCCTTGAAGGCCTCAGTTCTGTACTTGTATGGGCCTTTCATTTTCCCAAGTTTGCATATGGTTTTTCCCTGTGGTGTCTCCTATGGGCTGAATTTTGCCTCTAAATTTCATATATTGAGAGGACTAATCTCCAGCATCTTGGAATGAGATAACTTTTGGAGACATAGCCTTTTAAAGGTGACTAAGTAAAAATGAAGCTATTAGGATGAGCTCTAATCCAAACTAACTGATGTAAGAGGAAATGCGGACACGCACAAAAGATCATAGGGATGTGTGTGTACTGAGGACAGACAACGTGTGGACACAGTGCCAAGGCAGCCATCTGCAAGCCGGGAGACAGGCCTCGGAAGAAGCCCAAATGCCAATACCTTGATCTTGGACTTCCGGCCTCCTAAACAGAAAGAAATTCATCTGTTTTAACCACTCAGTCTCGGCATCTTGTAAAGATGGTCCTGGAAATTAACAGAGTGTCTCTCCCGTCATCTCCTCTTTAATGGTATTAGTGAGATTGAATGAAGGTCCATCCTTATGAGCTCATTTTTACCTTAATAACCTCTAAAATATCTTAATCTCCAGGGCAATCACATTGCAAAGCACAGAGTTGGGGTTAGAACTTCAACATGATATAGAAATCTGGGGAAAGGGACACTCAATTCAATCACAAAAGTGATCTTTCTGACATCACACTCCCCCAATTTCTGGCTGCCTAGAATTATTTCTTGAGAAACAATTTGCACCTAGCACTGTGCTCTGTGTCTCAGACTCTGAATCTGAATGTAAAGCAAGTGGTTAAATACCTCTAGGAGGAAAGGAAGAAATATAATGCCTGCTCTAAAAACCTTATAGAAATGGATTCAGGAGAGACATCCAGAAAAGGGGTTTGAAAACATTACGGTCTGGAATCTTTAAAAACTGAAGATAGGGTTATCAGACTATGTGCTGTATTGCATTTACCACAGAATAAATAAAAGCAATCTCTTTGTAAATCCATTTTAATAAGCAGGATAAAATAAATTGCTGTATAAGTAAATTATAATGGTGGAAACTCATTTGAAGCTCGTTCTTTCTCACATAACCATCCAGGGAAGGATAGCTCTAAAATATTGAATATTTTGGCTCCCATCTTTCTGTAGTTTCAGTGTTGCCACAGACATCTAGCCATTCATATCTCAAAGAGGAAGGGGAAGGTTGTGAAGAAGAGAACTACCTCCTTCAAAGTAGATCCATTACACAGAAATTTGTTCCGTGAATACAATAAACTGCCGAAACAGGCTGGGAGATATGAATGACTTTTGTGCCTTTTTATCACTGCTATTTTGGTGGTTACTCAACATCCAGTCTCAGACATCATGGTAGTATTACACAATAAAAATTGGGGAAAAAAGCTAAAATTTAAGTCCAAAAATGTATTATGTAGTATAGAAAAAAGAGAATATTTACAAAGTGATAGCAACTAAATGACAGGAGAATTTGCCTTAGGATTAATTTTCAAAATTCTGAGTGATACTCTCACTTTGAACTTTATATCTAGGTAAAATGGTGTTCAAAATTGAGGATAAAATATTTGTACTAATGAAGACATTATTATACCAATTATGTACTACTGAATGCAAAACTACATGAAGTCAGATTTTTGAGTAAATACACTATATTGAGAATAACTGAAAACAATAAATAACTTTTTTATACTAACCTTTGTTTCCTACTATAATGAGAAGTATTTATTTTTTACATGAAAGTGGAATTTATCAAATGCTTTTCTGTATGTCGAAGTAATTGTAAGATCCTTCTTTAATTTCTAGTGTTTTGTATATATCAATTCATTTTTTTAAAGATTAAATCATTTTCCACTCAATTTCATTCTTTGAAATTGCCTTTTAAATCTATGTCAAATTATCTACCTACTAAAAAGAATACAGCACCTTTTTGGTATATGTGAAAATATTTACAAATAATTTCTCTACATGTTAACATATATGAAAATAATATATTTAAATGGAACGAATACTATAAAGTTGTAAATAACGTTTTAAATAGTTTTCAACTATGATTATACAAAATTATTATTAAACTTTCTGGTGATAAAAGAAAAAAAAAAGATAGTACAATACCTTGGAAAGAATGATAATAAATCCAACATGTTTAAATCAACGTCATGATCCTCCTGCCTTGGCCTCCCAGAGTTCTAGGACTACTGCCATCCACTACCATACTAGGGTTAAAAATGCTAAGTTTTATTTTAGAATTATGCAAGTTAATTTGAAGACTTTATGTATATATTTATCTGATCGATAGAAATATTGATGATTGATGAATTAATACATATGTGGAAAGAATTTACTAGCTTTAAAACCCTTAATAAAAGTCTACCTGAAGGTGGAAAATAAAGTAGCCTTAGTCTCCAAACTATTATAATATTTGTACATCAATCATCAGGTGTAACAAAGAAATGAAATAAGAAATCCAGAAAGAAATATATTTGAGTGTATTTAGTAATTTGATTTATGATAAATTAATCCTCTCTAATGGTTTAAAATTGGACAACTGAATTACCATTTTAAAAAATATAAAGTTCTGTCTAAATATTAGTTAATATGTCAACATACATTTCAAATAAATCACAGGTATATACATCAAAAGTATATATATCAAAAGGGGTATAAAAATGGGAAAATTACATAAACATCAGACAGGGGAAAACATGACTAAACTAAACAAGGTTAAAATAAGAGAGCGGGTGGATTTGAGTACTACTACTCAAAACTTTTGTATGGTAAAAGACCTATTTTCAAAATATAAAAATGACAAATAAGCAGAAAATATACGCAACTTCAGTCAAAATTTAAGAAACATTTCTATCTTTACACAACAAAATTTCTAATTCTAATCACCAAGTAATAATATAGCCAAAAACCTAGTGTAAGGCGGACAAAACATATGTTTATAGAACAAAAAATAAAAATTATTAAATAAATGAAGCATATGATCAAACAGGTATAATAAAAATAGTATATTAAGTCATACAAATGCCTCATTTTCATATAAGATTCTAAGATCTTTTTGGGGTAGACAAATTTGGTGAAATAAAAATTTTTAAATGTTAGCTTTTTGAGAAAAAATCAAAAGAAATTTTATTACATAGCCTAAAGTAGAAGATTTAATTTGCTCACATTAGAAAATTAGAAATGAAACAGGGTATACACTTACAAATGCTGTAAAAACTGAGATATATTAAGTAAGTAAAATATGCTAAATATATAAATATATATAAATATACTAAAATATAAATACTAAATATATAAATATACTAAAATATAAATATATAAAATACACTAAAATATACTACAATTCATCTCAACAAACTCAACAACTTAGATGAAGTGAGTAATTTTTATAAGAAATTAAGTCAACAAAAAGTGGCAGAAGAGGACTTAGAAAATCTAAACATACTGGAGCAAATAATGAAATTGTAATAGCATTTAAAACTTTTCTTAAAAACATAAAAACACCTAGAGTACATATGACTTCAGCAACAATCCTGCAAAATATTTAAAATTATGTGATAGCAATTTTTTTTCATCTCTTCCAGAATTTAGAATATTAAAAGGAAAAATACAGTGGGGCATGTTGGTGTACACCCAGCACTCAGGAGGCTGAGGTAGGAATTTCACTGTGAGTTCAGTTTCTCATACATTACAGACATATCAACCTTCAACCATATTTTTCACTACTTAACACAGAACATAAAAAATAATTATAAATCTTGATCAAGGAGGATTTATTCTACCAATTCAAGATTGGTTCAATATTTTGAAATAATTTATATAATGTACCACTAATAATTATAGAATAAAAATTACATTATTACCTAAGTAGATACAGAAAAACAACATTTGACAAAATAATAAACCCTCTCAGCAAACTAGCAAAAGGAAAAAAATTTCTCAATATGATGAAGTATTGGTAGGGCCAGGGATATAGCTGAGTGGCACAAGTGCCTAACTGGCAAGCACAAGGTCCTGAGTTCAATTCCCAATACCAAAAAAAAAAAAAAAAAAAAGTTGAAGTATTGGTGAAAAGCTACAACATAATTAATGAAAGCTTGCATAGTTTCCCAGTAATATATGGAAGGAAGAAAGAGTGTTCATTTTTACCAGTTATTTTCAGCACTATACTAGAGGTTCAAGGGAATGAAGTCTGGAGATGAAAAAGTTTCATATCAGAAAGTAAGAAGTAAAGTTATGTTCATTATGTTCACTCATGGATAGTGTTATCCTGTGTATTGAATACCCTAGGTAAGCCACAGAAACATAAACTACTCCCTCCACAAACAATAAAAAAGATCAGTGATTAAAATTAATAGAAAAATTCAGCAAAGACACATGATACATGTTACAACAGTTGCATTTCTATATTTAGTAATGAATAATCTAAAAATTATTGTAAGACAATTCAATTCTTAATTGAATTAAAGAATAGATGTTTTGTAAACAAAAACTTAGAAAAGAAGATTAAGACTTGTGCACTGAAAACTATAAAATATTGCCAACTGAAATTAAAGTCTATATGAACAATGCAACATCCCATGGCTATGGGTTAGATGATTTTTCTTCTATAATGAAGATGAATAATTATTCTATAGATTCAGGTAATCTTTATAGAAATCCTAGCAGAATATTTCTGAAGAAATTGACAAGCTGATTCTAAACTTTCCATATAAAGAACCCCGAACAATTAAAACAATTGTTTAGAAGAAAAACATGATAGACTGTACTAATTTCAAAACATACCATAAAAAGATAAAGCAGACAATGGGGCATTGGCATAGAGGATGGAGATGAGAAAATAATAATTATACTTCTAGTTGATTGCATTGAGTGATTTTTGATGCAAATGGCAAGATAATTAATGGATAAAGGACAGATTTTTCAATAAATTTTTCTAATAAAATACTCCTCTTCCAATAGTAATATTTTAACATTTAACTGACATGTACACTCAAACATATTTAAATGAATCATAGAATTAAATGGGAATTAGCACTGAAAGTCTTAGAAGAATACTAGAAAGAATAGAATCTTCTTAGAATCTTTTTAGAATTCTTAGAAGAATCTTCATCAAGGATTTTTTAAGCACATGCAAAGCAAAATTCAATAAAAAATTAAGTTCCATCAAAGAACTAAGAACTGCACTTCAAAAGACATTATTAAGCAACTGAAAGGCAAGTCAGACTGGAAAAATTCTTTTATTTTTTGGTTTTTTTTCTTTTTGAGATAGGGTCTTGCTATGCAGTTCAGAATGGCCTTGAACTCACTTTGTAGACCAGGCTAGTCTCGAACTCTTAACGATCCTCCTGCCTCAGCCTCTGGAGTGCTGGGATTACAGGCATGTCAACCACACCCAGCCTGGAAAAATACTTATAAATGATAAATCTGATAAAAGATGGTGGTAGATTCAACATTTCAATAGAAAGTTGAATAAATATTTCACAAAGGAGAATAAACAAAGGACTAAAAAGCCCACAAAAGAGTGTCCAACATCATTAGTTATTAAGAGATTTAAAACTAAACTTCAGGTCCTCTTGCATGATGAGTGGATTAGCTATAAGCAGAAAGACAGGCAACAAGTGTTGGTGAAGACCTGGAGACAGGTAACCCTCAGACATTCTTGGCAGGAATATGATACAGTGTGGACACTTTGGAAAACACTTTGGGAGAGTCTTAAGAAGTTACTTTCAGTTCCACTTCTAGGTATCCATGCAAGAAAATAAAAAGATACATTTGTAGTCCTACATTTATAGCAGCATAATGCAAGATAATGAAGACCTGGAAATAAACCCTTTAACTGGTGCACAAAATAAATGTGAGAAACAACACAAAAGTAAGGAATGTTAAAAGGTGCTACAGGGTGAGGGGCCCCCAAAACATGCTCCATTTGTGACAGTGAAACTTCTCCAAAGGGTCATCCAGTCCTAGTGCCTTAGCAGTCCATAAGATTTGGATTTCAGCTAGTCAGCTCTGTCCTTGTAGAAGGAAGGCAGACATGGATGATTTATAAATTAAGGGCTACAGTGGTAGCCTGTGTTATAAAAACAGGAGCTAGGAAGGATTTGGCCTGTGGGCAGAAATTTGCTGATGTCTAACCAAGTGAAAGAAGCCAAATGGGGAAGTCTACTTGCTGCATGAATGCCGGTCTGAGAGGTCAGAAAACGTGAAACTGAGAACAGAGCTGGATAAGGAACGGAGCGCAAAAGATACACTCGGAGTGAGGGAAATGTCCTAAAGTTAGATTTTGCTGAAGGCTATGCAATATGAACTTTACTAAAAAATTTTGTGTTTGAAATTTTAAATGAATATTTTTATGGCATACAAATTATGTCTCACAATTTAATAAAAAGACTGAAAGCAAATATTATAAAACACTTTCATTTGATAAATATGAATAGAAGACATATGGTTATAATATTTGGAAATCTCTTCTGTATTATTAAAGTATTTCAAAATAAAATGTGAAAAATTAGTTATGTTAGTTTCTGTCATTTTGAATACAAGTAACAAGAGACTCAGCAGTTCCATTACTCATTCAAAATTACTAGCCAATTAATGCAGTCAATACTCAGATTCAGGCTTCTTTCTGTTCATTTCCTTCCCACTGAGTTTGATTATTTTATTTCTGTGGCAGTGGGAAATGGAGTCAATAGAGAATGTTATTTTTTTGTTCTGTTTCCTCTTCCAATTTCTCCATGTTGATGTGATTCATAATAAATTTGCTCAGACAAACAGTAGTAAATTCCCAGAAGTTTAAAGGGCTAAATTCAATGTTAGATAAGAAAATACTGTGTTTTGGAAAAAAATTTAGTATTTAATAAATGAATGGGATGTTGGAATAATTAAAATATATTTTAATAACATACAGGTTTTTTTTGCTATCAAGGGGTCAATTTTATTCTAATACTTAGTAACAGTTTCAGAATTAATTCAATGTCCCAGTTTCCCAAGGGTTAATATTTTCAGTTAGGTGTGTGTGATATTTAAGTATGCAGATATTATTTTTAGAAAACTTGCCAACTTGCAATTAAATGTTAATGTATTTTTTGTATATGTGTGATCTTTTCAACTTTTAAATACCAGGGCCATAATCACCACCCTTTAGAAAAGACTAACACTTTAATTCACCCCTGTTTGTACATGTTTTTAAAAATTTAGAATTACTTAAATGTTAGAAATATACCAGAACATTAACACAGATAGAAAGTTCAGAGCACAGTGTGGTTATTTATTATTATTAATATTGATTACATTGCATTTATATGTTTGCTTGTGACATTTCTTTAAATTGGAAAAAGTTATTAGTATGATTTCTTTCTATGTTGATTTATTTAACTTGCTTCTTTGGTTCTAGAATACTGACTTCATTTCTCATGAAGGATACCACAGGCTATTAACTTTAGCAATCTGTTTCCCAAAAGTTTTGTGCACAAATCATTTTTTCTATTTTTAAAAATTTGTTTACAAACTGTCCATGTATTTGTCTTTTCAAAGAAAAGATTAAGGTTTAGCAGTGTCATGCTTCGCCTCCTGTAGATCTCCCAGTTATTTCTCCCACTGGCTATACTAACACTCGTGCAAAGAAAGTGCAATTTGGAGCACGTTTGGAGCCATTTCCCAATTTCTTACATTTCATCCTTCTTAATTAGGAAACAAAAGTACAAAACTACATGAAACAAAACAAAACAAAAAAATTAAAATGAAATAAATGTAAATCATGGGAATGTGTACAGGTGGCCAAGAGGAAATATTGTAAATTTACAGAAGTGACCCAACCTTCTTCAGTGGCAAGCTGAATTCACTGAGATAAAACGCTGCTACCTGTGTTATTGTGTTAGGTTGAATTTGAAGTTATTACCTCAGGAGATTAGGTCAGCATGTAGTGAAAGACAGCCAACTTTCACTGAGGTTGTTTATCTGCACTTCTCTCTTTACCCTGTGTGTGCACATGTATACAAACTAGCTGAATGCATGTGAGATTTTGCATGGGTTTTACATTGCTATTATGTGCTAAGCATACTGTTATAGGCAGCTGAGTTAGATAGAAATATTATAGGCAGTCAGATAGGGCCAGGCCCTCAATGAGCCAATATGGAAGACAAGATACCTTGCAACGGGGATGTACTTGCTGAGGGCCAGGCCTCAAGACAAAAGACTAAACAACAGACCCACATACCTCCGTAGGGATGGGCATCAGGGATTGATATTGATATTCACCTTGAGGAGTCACTGACCCAATCCCCTACAGGAAAAGCCCCTGTTCTGTTTTCATGCATGCTTGTTAGGTGACTCTCTTCCCTATTTGATCCCGATTTAATCAATTTTACCTGAGCAATTCTTATTGGCTGACTGTAGGTTTGTCCTACTTAATGCCCACCTTGCAAGTTCCCATCCCACTCCACCGCCACCCCACCCCACACCCCCTAACCTTGCATTGGACCCTCCTCACCTCTTGATTTTGATTTATAAAATCCCCGGAAAAGGCAGGTTCCTTGGGCAACCAACTCGGGCCCCCCTTCAGTCCCTCTCATAGGGAAGTTTTCTTTCCCTCAATAAATATATTCTGCTCTTAATTTCTGTTGTTCCTAAAATTCATTCTTCGATTTTAGAGAACACTAACTTGTCCTAGATAGCGCTCAGGTTGGGAGTTCCTTTCCCCTATATCAATACTTAGCAGCTTGCAAAGCATGATTTCTGTGATTTTTTTTTTTTTTTTTTTTTTTTTTTTTTTTTTTGTCTTTTTGAGACAGGGTCTCACTAGGCAGTTCAGGCTGGCCTTGAGCTCACTTTATAGCCTAGGCTGACCTGGAACTCACAATGCTCCTCCTGCCTCAGCTCCCAAGTGTTGAGATTACAGGCTCATGCCAACACATCAGGCCATCTCTAATTTAAATGTCTGTCCTAGCAAAACTTTATGAAAGCTAAAGGGCATTCTTGTGATTCCTCTAACTAAAATAGGTACTGGGATTTTGCCTTGTTTTTATTTGGTAAAGATAATAGGTCAGCTTGATTCACACTGACAAAAATTTTAACAATGCAAAAAAATTAGTTTTGTTTTCTGCTGCATTTTAATTATGTAGGGGAAATGCAAATGTATCATGGATTCTGGATATCACATGAGGCTATATTTTGAGTGATTTTTTTTAATGATTTTGAGGACTTCATACATTTATAAACTTAGGAGATACTTTCCTCAAGTCAAGAGAAATTTTTCTCTCTTTTAAATGTTACATAAATCTGAAGAAGAAGCCCTGGAAGAAGATGATGGGCGAGTTGGTAGAGGATGCTCTTAATCACATAAATCACACCAATTTGTGTCTGAAGACATTTGTCTCATTCACTGGTTTGCATTAAATAGTCCTTGATTTAATTGTGCCTCTTTTTTCCCACAATCTCAATTCTAATACAGCCTTTACAGAATTCTTTACTATATGACAGTCACTTTTTTAAATAAGTGGATTAATTCATTTACTTCTCCCAGTGACTCCAATAAGCAGATGCCAAAAATACCCCTAAACTCATGATGTGGTTACATCCTGGTAAACCCACTGTATGCTTAAAACTGCATAAGTCATAAATGCGTTTAACATATCTAACCTCCCAAGCATCGTACCTTAGCAGCACAGTCCTTGTAGAATATTGGCTGTTTACACTCAGGATTGCATGCTTGATTGGGAGCTGCTTCTTCCCAGCATTACACTGTGCCTTAGCCTGGGATAAGATCAAATTGAAGGCATTAAGTGCAATTTCAACTAAACGCACGTTGCTTTCACACCATCATACTGCAAAAAAAAAAAAAAAAAAAAATCCAAAGTCGAACATAAGTTAAGGACTGTGTCTGAGTTATAGTTAGGGAAGCTGAGTTTTAAATAACTTGCCATCATTTATTCTAATATTAAGAAAGTGAGATAGGATGTGCATGGTGTTTCTCATTTACCTTTTTTTTTTTTTTTTTTGGTTTTTGGTTTTTCTCTGGTACCGGGAACCGAACTCACAACCTTGCGCTTGCCAGGCAGGCGCTTTGCCGCTGAGCTAAATCCCCAGCCCCCTCTCATTTACCTTTTAAAAATTAAAACTGCATAATAAAAAGGAATACTTGAAAGAAATGCATCATCAGCTCTGAGGGGAGGATGCAATATTTGAAACACTAAGAGTTTTGGAAGATACATATTCTGAGTTTCATATTTTTTTAAAGAACCTAATAACAGTTCTATAGATGCAAAGGGGATCATTCCTTGTTTTAAAAACAAAAGTTGCATTTAGTAGTCCTCTGATGGTTTAAAACTAATTTTTTCCTGGGAAATCATCCTCCAATAAACTGTTCTATACCCTCTAATCCCAACACACACACACACACACATAAACACACACACACAACACAGGTACACACTCTACTAAAACCCATTGCTCTGTGACAAATGATGTACATGTGTTAGATTCTCAAACAAACTCTTTTGCTCTGGAATTTCGAAAAGAATCCCATCCATCTCAATCAGATCTTTACCCTGCAACTTGTCATTAAAATGAAAGCCCTGAGGACAATGAGAGGGACTTTCTCTCTCAGGTCTGAATGTTGCCCTGGCCCTGCCATCCACATCAGCAGGCCGGATATTCAACATGTACAAGTCCAGGTTCTTTGACCTCTAGCTAATCAGGAAAGAAGTCTGGGTAATGAGAGCAGATTAATGCAGATTTGGAGTGAAGGCTGCAAGGCCACTGAGCTTCCCACACTGGTCAACAAAACAATAAAACTCTTTCAACGGTGGTGAGGTCAGTACTTACTGTTGATCTCTGTAGCCCTCAGCTTCCAGCCCAAACCCCTCAGATTATATAAATGCCATTATTCATTATCAAATTGTCCAGTCCTTCTACAATGCAGCCCTGTAGTATTTGACTCTGTGACCTATTCTTAAAGTGACTCTTAGGGGTTGACCCCATGCCGTGTTAGAGAACATTTCTTTCCTTTATTTGTTAAACTTATTTTAGTCATTAACCTCTTTCCTCACCCTTTGATCTCCTCCTACCAATGGTCTCAGCATCAGAGACAGAAATAATTGACTTGTTGTCCGGAATCACCCTAATAGGAAATCCCACAGGAAAGCCTTCTTAGAAGCAATCTCCTTAGTGGGGGATAAACTACCTCCATCAAAATCTTACCATAATATCCTCCCCACTAGGGGCCAATTCAAACACCCCACACTGCCCAGCTAATTGGCAGACCATTCCATAGTTTTCTATGGTGAGGCAAAGGATTGCACATTCGAGAGTCTAGGTCACATTCTCTGCTCTGAAGTAAAATTTTTGACCAAGTTTTCTGCAACAAAAAGGGATAAACTAAACATCAAGTTAAATAGTATTGCCTTTGACAATTACACTCTGTAGCTGAGGAGGAAGCACCCATGAAAAGAAAATGTACCAAAGTCTAAATGGGCAAGACCCAATCATATCCATCAGCACATAGGTGATGGCAGGAAGCTGGGTCACTGTGGCAGTTGTGGGTGCTGAGAGATCTGCAGATGTCTTCGGAAACTCTGCCTCAGGACACATGGCAAAAGCACATTATTCTCTAAATTTTTGATAGCCACTGTTCCACATTCTTTTGATGGGAATAGTGAAAAAATATGTTCCTGTCACTATTTGTTGCTTGAGAAATATTTGTTAGATAAAAATATATAAATCTTTCCAGGAACTTTGAGTCATGCCAGACTTTGAAGACTTCATTTTCAAATTGGGAAGCTGTTGCATCAGAACTGCTGATTCCCACAGTATGTGGCCCCAAGCAACAGCATGAAAATCAATGGGAAGAGAAACTCCTGGGCTCAGGCCACATGCTAAGCCTCTTAAAACAGAAATGCTTGGGATGCTCATTTGCCACCATATCTTGGAATCTATTTTGTTAATGAAAACCATCTAAGTTTCACCTCTCTGCTTTGGCTCCCTTTGCCTACACCACATCTACATTTATAGTAACTCCTGGGAGTCCTGTACTTGATAAAGAATTTGCATATTGGTCTTGGCTGGACCAAACCTGTACAGTCTCAAGACCCCCAGGGGGAGTAATGGTAACAGTTGTAGGCTGTTTGTCTGGGATGTGCATGGTTGTAGGTAGTGTGGCCGTGTGAGAATGCAGAGTGTGCTGGTGTGACTATGGTCATGGTAACTTTGAAGAATTTATTACACGGACTATAGTTCATAAAATTAGAAATCATCTACTGTGTTTTCTTAGAGGTGCAACCTTCAACCCATTGGAATTTTATTTTTTTATTTTAAAAATTAAAAATCTAACAAAACAACAATGAAAACAAAATCAAAACAACACAAAAAACAAAAGCAATACATGACTTCAAAACAAAAGGATAGGAATTAACAATGGTTGCTACATTACATACTGTTATCTTCAATGAAGTTGCTCAGTCTGCCAGACATAAGAATATAAGATTGATCAAACAATCAAAGACAGTAACAAGGAATAAAAAAATAAACAACGTTGAAAATGATGTTCTACCATTCTGTGTATTCATATTCCTGAGTTAGCTTTGATAACCTACACAATATTTTCTTGGTTACTTTTTTCTCTCTGCTGGGACACCCAAAATTAAGGAAGGAAAGGTTTATTTCGCTTACAGTTCGTGGAAGTTTCAGCCCATACTTGGCAGATTATAAGGCAGAGTGGCACATGGCAACAACTCAGGCGGCAGAACACAGCTAAGCTTCAACCACACACCAGGGCGGAATGGGGGAGGAATGCCCCAAGCACTCTTTGTCCTCTCCCTTACATATGCAAACTATCCACCCCAGGGCGGGTGTAGCTCTCACACCCACAATCATTCAACTCTAATAGCCTGCCCCATGTCCTCATGAGGCATTGGGGGGGCACACAGACATAAACCATAACAAATATCAATCCTTTACTGAAAATGACTTGATGTCTAATCAACACTTGAAATGTCATCAACCCTGCATGTTGTGTATGCATTAATTTTTTTGGCCAAAGAAATGAAACAAAACTAAACACCTGCAGTGAAAAATTGATATTAGTGCTTAATGTTCCCTCTTATGCAGTGTCTGCCTGCTTTTTAGTGTTTACATGCTTTTTTAAACTTCACATATCTCTTGAAGGCTCCTGGACTCCAGATTTTCTTCCTCTTTTTGTAGAGCATGTTCAGTACCTACCTGTGACCAACTCCTTTAGATAAATTTCATATTCTATCTACATCTCTTATTTTTCTTATCCCTTACTTGCTTTCCATAAGATAGGTTTATTTTTAGTCATTTAGTGGCAACTTTTAAAAACATGAATAAAGTATTTTCTTTCTAAATTTATTAATTCTTTCCTTCTATAAAACTTACAGAAGCCCACTATGGGGATACCCAGAGGATCAAACTGGAGCAATTCTAACTGCAGAGCGAAGTATACCTTAGACAGCATGGTCTGGGAAGACCTCCCTGTCATGTGGGAAGATATTCGAAGTGAGTCTTGAACACTGAGAAAGAGTTGGTCTGTGCAACCTGTCGGAATAGAATTCCAGGAAGAAGAACCACCTTGATATGGTTTAGTTCAAGGGATGAGGTGAGGTTCCAGGTTGCAGGCCCGGGTAATTACTTTAGATTTTTATTCTAGCAGCTTGGGAAAATTTGCTACAGCATCTTAAGCAGTGGACTGCTTTGATTTAAAGGATCACTTGGGTTACTAGTAGAGGACAGCTGGCAAAGTGATAAGTGAGAGAAGAGTGAGACCATTTAGGGCCATGGTGCAAAAATGCAGGCAGCCTACAATGATGGCTTGGCTGATTTAGTAACAGTGGAAATGGAAGTGGCCAGATTCAGAATATATTTTGGAGATAGAGTTTCTAGGCCCTGATGATGGATTCATTTACACTACAATAAAGAGTTACATCCCAGAGGAATTAGCCTTTTAAAGGAAGACTCTTTAAACCTGAACTGTCTTAACTCAGCTGAATGCATTGCTAATGGTGCAATTCTATTCCAGGGCATATTAGAGCAGGTGTCCTTTATAATCTCTCAAATAGCATCTATAGGTGGGTTGAGTGCACTGTTTAATGCTCAGTAGCTCACTTAACAAAATTCAGACCTTTTCTCAACTGCATGCCAAACAAAGGCTAATTGTGCTTGCTAGATGCCTGCAATTTACTGAGAAATAAATAACAAAAGGCCACTGTATGCCCAAAAAATAATAATATAGAGTTAGAGAGAAATTTTTAAAAGTAGAAAATAATTTTAAAAACATTTTCTGTTTCCCTGTTTCGTCCCCTTAGTCCATGCATCCTGATTTCGTGTGCCTTGACCTCCGAGATCTTCCCCCATCCCATGGACCTCACTCAGTTGGGAGGCAGCTGGCCCAAGAAAGAAGCAAACCCCTTAACTTCAGTTGACCTTCTTATCACTTTCAAAACAACCACAGCCACAACAACAGTCACAGTAGCAGCAGCTATAAAATCCCCTGGCCTGACTCTCCCTCTTTTTTGTTTTACTCCCCTCCTGTGGCAGTGAACACAAAGGACAAATCTGTCATTAGCTATTTGCAAATGATCAGTTACTCACTGCAGCTGTTTGCTCACCCAATATCCATGCCAAGCACAGCTGCTCAGATGTGCCAGCCCAGTTTGGCTGGACTGCTCCCCACCTACTCCCAACAGCCTCAGGAAGATCAGGGCAGGCCAAACCCCAAACTGGCAGGATAAAGTGTGATTTTCCACTCCCAAGGCGTCCCCACATTTCCACTGCCCTTAGGCCTCGCTGCACCACATGGGGGGCTGACTAAGATGCACTGACCAGCAGCCAGACCACCTGTGGACACTGCTGCTCTGAGGATGAGGGGTGATAACTACGAAGAGGCTCCTGGGCAGTTCCTAAGGAAGGCAGCTTTGCTGCTGCCCGGTCCTTTGGTCGGATTTTTTAAAAGCAAACAGCTTTGTGCTTTCACTTATTAATTTTCTCCAGCTTCTAAAGGTCAACGGCCTGGCGAGCTGAGATTCACAAATAACAGGTGCAGAGCCTCCACCGTCTGCCTCCATGGGACATCACTCTGTCACTTTTATTTACTGAATCAATCCACCAGTGTCCAGCAGGAGAACAACAGCTAAATGGCCATTAATTGTGGGCTGATGTGCAGATGAAACAAATCTCCAAAGGGACTGTAAACCTTTGTTCCTTCCCCTCCTCCTGCTCTTGCTATGGGATTAGCAGTAAATCATCCAGCAGTCGCATCTCCTTATTATAAATCTACCATTAGGATTGTCTCTGATGAGCCACTACTAACCTCCTTTTTCTCCTCCCTCCTTTCTTCCTCTCCCTCCTTCCATTACTCCCTTCCTTCCTTCCTCCTTCCCTCCCTCTCTTCCTTCCTTCCTTCCTTCCTTCCTTCCCTGGTTTTATTTCTTTTTCTTAATCACTTTCATCTTCCCTTTTAGGATCTGTCACTATTTTTTCTCTCTCACTCAAATGTTCATCCTCATACATAATGACATTTATTACACTTATTTCATGTCCTATGGAGCACTTTGAGCCATATTTAGTTCATAGCTGAAGATTGTGCTCATGCTACCATCTGCCTTTGCCCTTCCTTCCCATATGAATTTGTAGGCACAGAGTATGGTGTGTGGATACAGCTGAGATTTCTGTGGAAATAAGAAAAGAGAAATCTATTCTTCAATAGGGATACTTCCTCTGCTCCTTTCTGTCATTATTTTTCAGAAAAGCTCTTTAACTCCTCAGGGTCAAAAAAAGCTTAATTAAAATGTAAAAGGAAATTTGAAAGTAAGGGGTAGACAAACAGGAAATACAATGGATCTGAGCTTCGTCAAAGAGTCTGGGGAACCCACCATAAGATGCTGGTATTATCTCTAGGACTTGGACAGCCTTGGCTTGGCCCTTTGTGGCCAGTCATTGCTGAAATTTGATTTGAGGCCCTGAGAGAGGCAGCCCCCAGCTCCATAATCCATCCCCACGCTGTTCTCCATAAGGAATGCCCATCCACAATGGATTGCAATATCTTTTCCATTTTTACATTAAGCATAATCTTTCTCATGTGCCCTTTACAAATAATATCTGTTTCATTTTAATCAATTTTCTGCACCTTAACATAAAGAATTCTTCTATGGCCATGGGAGGACTGAGAGAGCAGAAGGGTATACAGTGAATGGATGACAGTGCCTGTTTATGGAAAGCCCCAGAGAAGAAATTTCCTCAATGCAGAAATGGTGAAGAACAGGGCCAGGCAGAGTAAAAAGGGCAAACCTTCCATATTTCACACCAGAGCTAACCATGAGCCTTGTCTAAGTACCAATAAACTAAATCCACAGGCTTGGGGAGGGGGTGCAAATCACACTTGTTCAGTGAAAAAAATTGCAAGTAGATGTAAGTCCATCCCAGTGAGTTACTCATGTCACACATTTTTGTAGAAGCTTGGCATAGTCCATTGTCTGGAACACAGGAAGCAGTACAGCTAACATCCAGAAGTGTAGTAAAATATTGATGGCTAAGAGTGTGCACAGATAGGATTTCCTGGTTATTCAAAATTTCAGGGTAAATGAAACATAACCAGACTTTAAGAATTAATATTGAAATGCATATTTAATGGTGTTTCCTTAACAATGTTTATATAAAATGTTTCCCAGAGGAAACAGTGTAGTTTTAAGAATAGTCACTAAATCCAGATAGCCCAGGGTTTATATCTGACCTCTCCCGTGCATTAGTTGTGAAACTTAGGGTATTTTGAGCTTACATTAATTCATTCAAGAAATACTAAGAGTTTATGGTTTTTAGAGCTACAAGAGTAAACAGAAACTGACATCTGCTCTGCCTCCATCAGACTAAGAACCTAAAGGTAAAATCCTGGCTCTGAAATACAAGAGGTAGTTGAAGTCATGAAACAGGAAACTTGGCTTTGACCTATTGCACAGGGGCACGTTGTTGCCATATTTCTCACTTCTGGGTATGGAGTATAAGTGATATATAGGTGTACCCACAACTGGAGTCCTTCACATTTAGAGAGATTGGATGAAATTCAGATTTCATCTGAATTTGAAGTCCCAGGGACAGTTGCCCCCACTGTAGGTAATGTCCTTTTATTTCCACATGGTTTTTTTCAGCACCATGATGTTTAAAAATTGGTAAGCAAAGGAGTTGAAGAAATATTCATGGAGTAATTGGTCATTGGGCTGAAATCTATTTATGAATGAGTGTAGAGAAGCTCAGGGCAAGAAAGTTTTGGGACTGAGCCCTAAGCACAGTGTTTGCTGTTCTCAGAGTTAAGAGATTTGAGCTTCTCCAGGGAAGATAGAAAGCCAACATGATTGAAAATAGAACAAAGAGAATGAGGTATGGAAGAGAAGAATCCAAGTCCTGAGGATTCAGAAGCCAGTAAAAGTCTCTGTAAAGGCATTGCTCAGGGTAAGTGTTTGAAACAATGGTATTAGCAAAGCATCTTTGACCATGTTGGGATTTCATAACTGTTAGACAGTAGGAGAGGTCATATATGTGTTACTAACAGCTCAACTGGAAAGTAGTTCTGTGAACCTTAGTGAACCAGAAAACATCTTTGGTTCTCACTTTTCTCCCCTCATAAATCAGATATTTTACTTTCTTTTCCTCTGAATTGTTTCTAGCTTCAAAGTTCTGATTATCAAAGATAATAATGGACATCCGTAGAGTACAAAGGATTGAGCCCCGGAGAACAGTGTAACATCACAGAATTGGCTTGGGTTTTTGTGTTTCCCGTTTTCCAAAATGCATGCTGCAAATTCAAATTCAAAACTGTTCTATGTGACTTTATAAAAAAAAAAAAAACTATAACTATGAACTAGAATCTTGCTGTAACCACAGAATGTTATTATTGAGAATAGAGAAATATTGAGCTTTCAGTTGAAGATTAATCCATTTAATTTCTTAAAACACAAAAATAGAGAAGTTCCAAATATAGGGCATCTTAGTTTCAAGTGCTTTTAAAAATCCTTTAATTAAAGCCAATCACAAAGTTATACATAGATATAGAAGCGAGGAACTAACTTTAAAGGTTTAAGGACAATGCCAGCTTTGTTTGCATGAAAACCAGACAGAGCTTTGAACTTCCTTATGAGTGGAGTGGAGCCAGGTTCTGATAATGATGAGCTATGTTTGATCCCTCTTTGAATATTTATGTAGTTGAATATATTTCTAGTATAAATAGTTATAGGAAATCCTAGGCTGGTGGAAACCATTTGGAATGTTTTAAAAAATCAAATGCAGGAGGGAGAGATTACATTGTTAAACTTCTTGTCAGTTATATAATCCTTCTGAAATGAAGACAACTTAGTTATTGAGTACCTTGTACTCTAAGGCGTTTCAGTGTCCTGGGTGGTAATACAATTTTATTTTCCTGTAACAAAAGGATCCTTAAAAGTGGGAAAAAATGATTTGTTTTCCATTTTGCTCCATAGTACAAGCAGATATGTTTAAATGTAAAACATACCTGGATTGTTGTGGAGAGGATGAGTTAATTTGATAGTTCATTTGTCAAACAATATTAAGGTTGTAGAATATCATATGCAATATGTAGTGTTAAATAGAAAAAAAAGTAAGTTTCTGTGCTTATAAAGTCTATTAACTGTTATCTAAATAGCAGACATGGAAACTAACCCATACACTACATAAAAGGGAACTCCAGTCAGTTCTACAAATACAGCAAAAATTTAAAAGAAATGATTAGGCTGAGACCTAAAGGAAAACTCCATTAGTAATTCCTGAGAATTAAGAGAAAGTTTCAACTTTCATGAATGGAGGAACCAGTCAATCTGCAACTTTTGTCTTTGTTTCAAGAAAACTAGCCAAGATAGAAGCTTTACTAAGTTTTTGACTATGAGAACGTTACTGGCAGCACTTTGTTAAAAATCTCCAGGGTATCTTCACATATATTTAAACCTCAAGACCATTAAGAGACTGGACAATATATTCTTTAAACCTTTGATCATTTCACGATGGTTCGATGGGACAGAAGGAATCTTTTATGCTGGAAATTATGTCATTGTCCAATGTAATACATGACATACTTGTCATCTTTGCAGGAAAAAGTCCCTTTGCCTTTTAGAAATTCAGTGTTAAGGGTCTCTCCTGTGATATGTGACCAAGAAGACTGATAACTAGGGAGTTTATCTGACTAAAGGAATCCGGATTTTATTGCTTTCTTATGTAACTACCTCCAGATCTTGAGAAGGAGTTGCTATTCAATTAGAGAGATTAAACCAGGAAAGTATTTTTCTCCTACAAAAAGAAAAAGCCTGGAGCTCAGAGGAGTTCTGGGTGTCTATACCTTGCCTAGAAGGTAGGATTTGCTTCTTTAGAATGATTCAGCCATATCTCTGGATCTGGGCTATTCATGCTTTTGAGTTACTGTCCAGTGTCCAGGAAACAGTGGGTACAACTTTTGCCAGGAACCTTACTAATAGGGTTCAGCTTATAATGGAATAACTCTAGGTAGCTTCACAGAACAATATTTCTTGTTATGAACCAGGAAAGAGGAAAAAAAAAAAAAAAAAACAACCCTCATGGGACTTGAGGGGTTCATAGAAGGATTTTAATTTGAAAAACATATTTGGTAACTAATTTCTCAGAGGAAAAAGCAATGATGTATATACTAAAGAGACATACTGCCTATAGGTGAGAATACGCCCAAAGATTTAGTGGGAACTAGCCATGTCAAGAGATGGCAGGTGCCTTAGTGATCCACACAGACTTACTAACAGGTTCAGACAGGAGGTCATCATTTTCTGGCCATTGTTTTTCTAACACTTACAAAATTTGAAGCAAAACATAATATTATGGATTGGAGCACACATCTGTGTTGTTGTTATGGATGCGATCTTTTTTGGGTGTTGGGGGTTTTCCGGTACCGGGAACCAAACTCACGACCTTGCCAGGCAGGCACTGTGCCACTGAGCTAAATCCCCAGCCCCAATGGATGCGATCTTTATGTTGATTGGAATCTGGAGGAAACTCAGTTCACAGCCAACATAATTGTAATCATGACTATTTTATTGTGTTAGGCAAATTTAATCTCTGTCTTTGTGATGAGGATAACTCATGCTTAGTTATAAACCATCTATTACTGAACTCTAACCTAAATCCAACCCCCATGCTCCTCCAGATCTCTCACCAGGTGACACCCACTCCCTTTCGTGTGGCATCCACCCTGTCCCCTCTGTACCTGACAGTGCTGTAATAAGAAAATCTTGGCATTTTCACTCACACACTCAAATTTCTTGGGTTTGAAATCCTTCATTCTGAATTCCCTTCCTTTTCTGCTCCTTCCTTCCTTCCTTCCATCCTTCTACCTTCTTTCCTTCCTTCTTTCCTTTTTTCCTTTTCACTCACGTACTTTCAAATTTTCTTGCCTTTGAAATCCTTTGTTGAGAATTTTCTTTCTTTCTTCTTTTCTTCCTTTCTTTACCTCTTCTCTGTTCAACAAACTCCAACTTAGTTTAGGACACAATTCAAGCACTACTTCTGTCTTAAGGGACACCCAGAGCTCTCTGTAGGATTAGTGCATACAGTTCACCATAAGTATGTTTGTGTCTCATTTTGCCATTTTATCCATTTAACAAATATTTGTTCAGCTACCCTTATGCACTAGTGATAGAATATTGTGTGCATTTACAATACAACTGAAAGTATGTGAAATTACAGCTAATTTTTTCCTATATGATTTCCCCACTAGATTAGATTTCTTGATGATGGATTCTATTTTAATTAAGAGTATATCCCAAGAAACTAGCATGGTTCTTGTGATTTAATAAAATGCTCAGTAGTTATCTGATTTTTTAATTGATTCAACAAGTATAAGAATATTTCATGGGTCCCTGATTCCAAATACAGTAATATCTATGTCCTCTCAATATAGAACCACTTTTCTCTTAATGCAGTTTGTGTTTCAGGAAATTTGGAAAATCACTTAGTCATTCATCTACCAAATCAGATTTGCAACTATAATTCAAAAACTTGCATTTTTCTCTTTTTTCTTCAGAGTATCTTCTTTGTTTCCGTCCTTCAGGCCATTTCCTAGGAAGTCAAACTTTTAGATGCTCAACCCTCTACCCGATTCCTGAGTAGATGAAGTAGAAATAAGAGGTTAGAGAGGACCTTTTAAAGATCACACATTTTCTCTGTGCTGTGAGAATACCAGGAGTAGTGAATCACTCAGATGTCATTCATATTTCATGATAGGTTAGGTTTGACTTATACCATTTACACATTTTAGATTTGAAGAAATTTTACAGACTACCTAACCCAATAGCTTCTATGTTATTTTTTAATAAATCTTCCTGGCTGTATTTGAATGCTTACAGTGAAGGAGACCAGCCTGTGTCTCAGGACATTTAAACAATGGTTATTTATTTATTTAATTACAGTTGGTTTTAGTTCTCCTTCTATATCCACTCACAGCCTGTCCTCTTCAAACTTCCTGAGGCTGGAAAGTCATTAGAGTAAGTAACAATTAATTCATAGCAAGGTCCAACACCCATCAGAAAAATACAAACTTTTTTTTCTAGAACAAAGTTGCCGAGGTATACTATAAAGTCACTGTGCCTATGTCCAGGTTCTTGCCCTGTTTTCACTTCTTTGTGGCCCAGGGAAAAGGGAGGGGGCTAATAGTTCTCAAAGCAATTAGGGACTCTCTTGGCAAGTTTCTGCTCTGCTGAGCTGCTAGAGGCTTTAACTCACCCCTCTGGGTAATTAACTTTGCTGTTGGATCTTGGCCATTGACACGTTTTACTTTCCTAGTTGGTGTCGGTTAATCAACACTTACAGAAAGCCTGCTGTGACAGAACTCTGTTCTAGGTTCTGTACAAACATTAACCAACAATGGCCATGGCATTCACATTCCACTGTTTTTGTTTTTGTTTTTTTTCTTTCCAAGAGGCTGGTGTTAATAGAGAAGAAAGAATACAGAACAGAGCCCTCAATTTCTCATTGTAAATCTCTATGAACTTTGTGGAGAATCCTGAGCACAACCTATTTCTTCTGGAAATCTCTGGAGTTACAAATACCTTGGTTAAATATTCTTTAAGACACAAGCACATTATCTTGTATAATTGTACAGAAGCATGTATGACTTAATGGCCTATCTCTATAAAGAAAATGCTAGATGTCTGCTCCATATACTAAGATTGCCCCTCTACAGGCTGTATTAAGAGTCCTAAAACAAGATCCTCTGATTCATAGTGCATCTTCCAAGGGTCTTCATGTTTTAGCTTCCCCCTAAATTATATGCAAATGTATTTGTATGCTAAATTTTTAAGAGTACAGTTTATGCCTTTTGTCAGAAATAAATGCTAGGCAATAAAAGCTACACAGATCTATGACAAATGGAAAGTGGACACAAACAGTTTTTGCTGTATTTCCAGTCAGTGTCTTATTCAGGTAACTAGTTTTCTTCTTACTGTGGCTCTTTCTTCTATTTGCCTAAAATGCAGAGCAATAAAACAAAACAAAATGAAAATAATGTAAAGCTTTTGTGCACTTGTGTATTCAGAGTCTTATATACTGGGAAAATAAACAGTTGTTGAAATTTTTAAAGCACAAATATCCAATTCAGGTTAAATTCCTGGTTATTCTTAATTCAGCATTGATCAGGTATTATTGTTATTATTTACCTACAGAATATAAATGTAAGTTTCTAAATGAAACAAAATAGATATCAAAATTGAGTTGTGGTTAAAGTTAGTGAAAAATTGTACTAACCATCAGAATTTTGCTTGATGGATTTTTATTTTTCCTGTGTGTCATTATTTCTGAGACATGTCAGTTGCTAAGTTCAGGGAAGGAAGTTGTGCTGCTATGATTTTTGCCAAAGACATACAGAGACAGAGAGACAGAGAGAGAGAGAGGGAGACAGAGAGAGAGAGAGAGGGAAAGAGAGAGAGAGAGTGTTAAAAGGTTTTTGAGTTCAACAAATGTGTCCTGAGAGTCAAATGGAACAGGGGTGAAATTGTAGCTAAAACCCACAGGGAATAATTTGCTGTTAGCAGCATCTGGCAGTTGAGGGAGGCAATGGCTGCAAGTTTTGTTTAGAGAACAAATGGAAGAAAAGAGGCTTTAAAAAGGTAAAGTTTAGAGCAAGAAGAGAGAGGAAAGTAAAAGAGGCCTTGAAGGAGTTTGGGGACTTAGAAAGGACATTTCATGACAGAATAGCAAGTCACACTTAAAGAAGTGAAAACCTCAGTAAGAGACATCAGTAAGACTGTGTGGTATTTTTTTTTTTTTTTTTTGGTTTTTCTCCGGTACCGGGAACCAAACTCACGACCTTGCGCTTGCCAGGCAGGCGCTTTTGCCGCTGAGCTAAATCCCCAGCCCCAAGACTGTGTGGTATTAATGCGCTGGCTGCCAAACAGAAATTAAATAGTTTATTATTGCTCCAGCTGTTCCTACAGGTAATGATGTGTTTTCCCTCCATAGTGGAGCATTTTGAAAATCCGTATTTATCATGGAGACCAGGGTTCTCCATAGTGCTTAGCCTAGGGGTGGCCTGGTGTGGAAGTTACGTAGCTCACAAGTAACTTCTGCTTTCCCAGGGCAAGGGCAGAAGCTATAGGGGATGGAGGTCTGGACATCCCCCAGAAGGCCATTGACTTTGACCTGACAGTGACTGTCTGGCCCATTCTGGGAGGGAAATCATTCCTCTCGTCTGTACTGTTGAGCAGGACATTCTGCTTTGGTCTCTTCTGCGTAGGAATAACATTTCAAACCAGAGGAAAATGAGAACCTATCAGCCCTAAATCCTGTAGTATAGAACATTCTGTTCTGAAAGTTCTGCGGCCGCATCCTATCTTCGCCTTTTTACCCATCTCACTGTCTCCTTTTTGTTCAGTGCTACAGTAAACATCATACTCTCTCCCTAGTGTAAGAATCTGAAAGAATAAATAAAATCTGAAAAGTATGATAGATGTGGTGAAAGCAAAAGAAACTGCTCAAAAGGAAGGAACAACTGGGAGGAGAGAAAGGAGAAAAGAAAGAAAGAAGGAAGGGAAAAAAAATATCTGTATATACACAGAATAGCTGTGATAATTGTACTGCTGATTTCAATTGGTCTATTGAAAGGAACAAATTTTTTTCTCTTTTTTATTTTTAACCAGTTTTGCATGCTTACATCTGGCAATCTGAACAACTAATTTGAAGACAACAATATACAAAATAACAACCATTGTTGGATTCCAATCATCTTGTTTAGTGAAATTCCTTATTGTTTCCTAATTATTTTATTATTTTTTATTCTCTTTAAAATAAAAAAAAAAAGAAGTTCAGAGTCTGGGCACTAAGAAACAGTGAGAACTCGTGACAATCTTGTGCCCCCAGGGGGACCTCTTCATTGCATGGAAAAAGCCAAGGTCTTCTCAGGCTGCTCGGGCTTGGTGTTCGGCTCCCGTTAGTTAGCTCTGCTGCTGTAACAAAATACTTGAGATAATGATATTACAAAGATCTTAGTCTGCGGTCACTTGGTCCTTTTGCTTTGGGTCTCTAGTGAAGCTGAGCATCACAGCAAGGACCATGTGGCAGAGCAGCACTGCTTCCTTCATTGGCTGGAAGCAAGGAAAAGAGGAAAAGGTGGAGGGATCTCAATATTTTCCTTAAAGTCACGGACTCAGGTACCTAACTTCCTTCCTCTGCGTGCACATTTTAAAAGTTTCAGCAGCTCCCAGTAGCATAGATGCCAGTGATTCAATTACGCCTTCCATATGCCTTTGGTGAACATTTAAGACCCAACTCTTAAAGCCCCTTAGGCTGATCCTGTGAGGGAATTACTTTGGTCCAATTGTGTGGTTTTCACTTTCTGTCTTGTATATGGAATAAAGAGTGGAAAAGAATCAGGGGACATTCCCACTGAGCCAAAGACCCTTTTCTGTCCTTGTACCTTCTGTTTCAGTTCTCCCTAACAGTGGAGCATCTGGGTAACCTTTCCCCTCACATGTATTGGTTTACTGCTACAGGAGTCTCCTGAATGCTTGGGAGCTAAGCTGGTGCTTGCTCTGCTATGAATATTTGACTATTACAGGAAATTCAACCTCAAGGAAAATCAGCATTTATTAGAACAACAGAGCTTGGTGTTTACTGCATACATGATCTACAGAGGCGGGGATCTTGGTTAGATGTGACTCCCCCACTCGCTATGGATGAGACTTCAAACAAATTAGTTTCCTGAACTGTAAAATGTGCTGTACCAGAGAAGAATGGGAAAATATATGTACAATATACAGACAACAAGTGGAACTGTGAGTCTCACTAGTATCACAGTGTCCCAGGTATGGTAAAGAGTGTTTACATATGTTGTTTATCTTATCTACTGTCTTGGTTACTTTTCTCTAGTTGCTGAGACAAAATACCTGAGGCCCAAATTAAGGAAAGAAAGATTTATTTAGCTTAGACTTTGTAGAGGTTTCAGTCTGTACTTCACTGGCTCCAAGTCAGGGTGGCACATGGCAGAGGGCAACTATTCTTAGTTGTGGAAAACAGCAAAAGCAATAAGAGCAAAAGGGAGGAGTAGTGGCAAACAGCCTCTTTCCCTCCCTTATACTGTAAGCAAACTATCTGCCCTAGGAGTAATCCCAACAGCTGAACATGAATTGACCATAAACTCTACAAGCCTGCCCAGTGACTGGATGAGGCTTTGGGGGGACATCCAGACACAAACCATAACATCTACACAATATTATATTTAACTTATCAAGGTAACACTTTAGTAGGAACCAAAGGCAATATTTGCCTTTAAATTACAGACCCTTTCCTTTCCCACTATACAAGTATTTCAGCTAAGGAGAAGGTAAGCTACATTATTAAGATTTGTGTCAGAACAATAGAAAATATTGTGGATATCTGCAATTCTAGGTAATTGATACTATCTTTCTTTTTATTACTCACTCTGTTATTAGGCATTACATAAAATCATCAATATTTCATTTTATTATTATAAGAACTGTACAAGGGATCATTGCTTATTATTTGCATTTGACAAAATAGCTATTTTTTTAAGTCTACATATAATTACTAAGCTAGTGAGTGAGAAAGGCAGAGTTCCCAGGTCTGTTCACATCCCAAATCTCACCAAGTGCCTGTTGTAAAATATGGTGACAACTGCATGATTGAAAGGATGAAATGCTAAATGCTAGTTGGGATCATTTATGACTAAAGAAAATCAGAAGTTCTTGAGCAATGGATTTCTGTAGAACAATATACAAAACTTTAGTCCTAAATAAAAAAAAAAACAGCAATTCACAAGCTTGTGTTTCTACTTTTCTGGAGCACCATTATCATCATTGTCATTTTAATGATAATCTAATAAGCAGTACTCTGCACACATTTTTTAATAACCTCATGTGCAACATCTAATCTCTCCTTCACCACATATCTTTGGTATACTTAGGCTCATTCCCACTTGAGACATGAGAAAACAGCTGAAGAATAGGTCAAAACTAGTAAATATGGGACCCACATCTCCTGAGGATAGACTCTGTTCTTTTAACTTTGATTCTCCTCTGCTTGTAATAAACACACAGATAAAGGTTTAGGGGATTGTTTTTCTCCTATTCACCTCTAGCAGCAACTTTCAATTAGTGGCTAAGATTGAAAGCATTTGTGGATTTGAAAAGCAAAACACATGTTGCAGAATAACAAAATAATATAGTTTTAAAGCCCATCCTCATTATTTTGATTTTTAATTTTAATGTTTTTTATCAAACATGCTTGGGGCAGTTCTCTAAATAGTTATTACTGAAGTCAGTGTATGTGATGAACATGGTCTCTGGTTTTATGCATTTGACATTTCATTAATAAAACTGATACAGATATAAATGATAATGACATAAAAATTTAGTAGAACTGGAAAGAAAACCTACAAAACTACTAAAGATTAAGCATGAATTCTATCTTAAAAATCTAGAGAGACTCTAAGAGGACAAAGTGTGATGTTTGGGACTTTGGGGGATTACAAATAATTTACCAAGAAGAAAGACAAGACCAAAAATTAGAACAGCAGTGCTAGCATGTGTGGAGAAAGACTCAAGGGCATGGCCATTACCCAGGTCATTTCCCTTGATGAGAAATTGTTCCATGATATCTGTGTCTAAAAACATGCTACTGCAGTCAATCCTATTCGGTTATTCCAAGTAAAATTATTTAAGAAGAATATCACTCTTGATTATTAATATAATCTTGATTATATTAATAATCAAGAGTGTATTGGTCAGGATTCTTGCTGCTGAACACAATATTAAACACCCAGAACTTGAAAGAGGAAAGGTTTGTTTGGGCTCAAGTTTTAAGTGTATTTAGTTCCTTACCAGGTGGTTCCAAAGCAGTAACATCATGGTAGAATAGTTGGCAGAGCAAACCTGCCTAGTGCATAGCAGCTGGGAACAATGTCAGAGAGGAAGGGGCCAGGGAAAAGAGGTAGATTCCAAGGCCAATAGACTCCAATACCTCCTTGACTCACCAAATCATACCCATAAGTGTGGTCCACCGATTCACTGGGGAAGCATCCACTGCCAGTCAAGTTGACATTCTTCCCTAACTACCACAAAGTGTATTCACAAGTCTATATTCCTGACTTACCATTATTTATCCCTGTTACTTTATGAGAGTTGTGTTACTTCTAAACACCTTTTAAAAGAAATAAAGGAAGCAAAAATAGAACAAACAAAGCACCTAAAAACCAACAAACAGACAGAAAGTTTTGGCATAAGTTCTCAAAAACATTTTAGTATTCTTCAAGCCATGCTGGAATTCTTTTTCCCCACCAGATTCTGTGGGCGAGTGTATGATCATTCAGCCCAGGTGTTTTTTAATTGTGATAAATTGAACAAACACTAAATGCTCAGTGGCCATCAAAATCCATCCTGCTACCTGTCTGGTGGGCTGCCCTTCTAATATTGGTTGAAGAAACCACACACCCAGTGACCCACTTACATTGCCTTAGGCATTTCACACATGAAGTTTTAGAAAATTTTAATGGGCCAGTAAGTTTTTTAAATACAGATGATATATGGAGACATATGTACATATCTATAAATTTAGGAATTAATTTCTTTCTGTTGAAAAGCAAACTATAAGGATCCAGAGCAGATGTTTTATCCTGAGGTACACATGATTTGTACAGAAGAACTCCTTGGACTTTACTGGTTAGACTAAGCCTTTTAGGATAAAAACAAATGATCAAGGAAACAAAGACCCATTCCAATTATCTAAAGAAAAATGAAATAAATTACAACCACATTTTCTTGACCTAGTAGGTAAAATACTCAGGAACTAATATAGCTGCCATAAAGGATTAGTCTCATTTTTCTCTCTTTCTCTGGAGTATAGCAAGGTCTCTTTGCCCTGTTTCTCTAATTCTTGTTTTCCCTTTTTTCCCTATATTTGCTTTCTTCCTTTTATTTTTTCCTAAAAAATATACCTTTGCCCATAAAGATACTGAATGTGGTTCTAACTCTGTTTCAAAACTGCCACATGTCAGAATTTATTTATTGCACTGTTTTAAAAAAAGAGTCATGAATATCTTCAAAGTGTAAACAAAAGTCAAATTGTGATAGATTAAGAAATTTGTGGTCCATAATTGATGCAGTGAATGATATGACCGGCCTTTCATCTGCTAAGGGGTCAGAAGTATGGCTCTGAGGCAATCTCCCTGTATCAGAACTCTGTGATTGCATTTACTGTGTGCATCTGATTCGTGTTGAATTAGGCTGACACTATTCTAAGGTGGTGGACAATACTAGTGAAATACTGATTCCTAAAATACTTAATATCTTACCAAAAGTGACACAGGCTGTTGAATGAAACATACGGCAAGCTGTATCAGTAGGCAATCAATATAGAAGTCAATTAATCCCATCAGTAAAACTCTGAGTTCTTTGTGTATGAAAACACATAGAAGCACCTTATAAATCAATTTTAAAGACTTTTCATAGAAAATATTGCTCTTTTTCTAACATATATCATTGTTATTTCAACAGCTGGTTCTAATCAAACTCCAGCATCAGTAGGGCATTGACTGCCAAGCAAGTGAGATGAGGATAGTGATGCTGATAATTACTACAACTACTGGATTATTGCCATTTTGAGGTGCTTGAGGGAACTATTTATGTATGTTTTCTCTTCTCCTACTTGGGCAGCAAGAGGATGTTATGCTTTTTCCATAACACTTGTGTTTGGTGGAGCCATCTCCCTTTGAGCTTATTAGCCTTCAACAAGCATGACATGGCAGTAATACCACTTAGCACTTCCCATTCTCAAAGTACTTGGCAAATATTAGCTAATTAGTTCTGCAAATTCTCAAGAGAGTTTCTAAGTATGTATTATTGTTCTTATTACCTTGTCAGCTAACTATATAACCATTTCAAGGGAATGGAGGATACCACTGGGAAAGCCAAGAATCTACCTCAGAATCATCTAAATTTTGAAGCTGTCATCTGGCCCCAGAACCACGTGTCCCCCTTTCCATGAAGAAGATTTATGATGTCAATAGTCTTTTATACTTTAAAGTACATTTCAACTACATCAATATAACATTAAATCATTTTATGATGTCTATGTTACTTTTCTCTCTTTGCTGAGACAAAATACCTGACACTTAGAATGAAGGAAGGAAAGATTTATTTAGCTCACAGTCTGTGGAGGTTTCAGTCCATACTTGGTTGGCTCCAAGACAGGGTGGCACAAGGCAGAAGACAAACGTTCATGGCAGCAGAAAACAGAAAAAGCAACAAGAGCAAAAGGGAAGACTGTCAGCAAGCAGCCTCTTTCTCTCCCTTACATAAGCAAACTATCTGCCCCAGGGCAAGTGAAGCACTCACATTCATGAATCAAAAACTCTAAAATCTGCCCCATGACTGCATGTGGCTTTGGGGGGACACCGAGACAAAAACCATAATATATGGTGTACTTCTATCCACCTCTCACACACATGCAACATACAAAGTAAGAATTATCTTGACATATTACTTGATGACTTTAATTTTTTTGGGGGAGTTTGGTTCCTTCTGGTACCAGGAACCGAATTCACAACCTTGCGCTTGCCAGGCAGGTGCTGTGCCTCTGAGCTAAATCCCCAGCCCCAGTGACTTTAATTTTTGACTCCTGACTGATGTTTTAAGCACGAATGGTCACTCACATAAAAGAACAATTTCATTAGAGGTCATGGAGGTCCCCTTCTTTCCTTCCTGTCCTTGCTGACATAGTCTTGTCTCCATCATTTTTCCTCCTACTTTTGAGTCAATAAATATTGAATGAAGGATAA
Source organism: Chinchilla lanigera (assembly GCF_000276665.1). NCBI lineage: Eukaryota > Metazoa > Chordata > Mammalia > Rodentia > Chinchillidae > Chinchilla > Chinchilla lanigera. The sequence continues at coordinate 27,092,003 of NW_004955402.1, read as the reverse complement.
TTTTACAATTAAAAATACTAAAGTTTCTAATATCTTGATCAGTCTTGTTCCCTTTTGACTCTAAGGAACAATATTTAAACTTCCATAAATTTCTGCATAACTTTCAAAGTGCCTTCTTTTATAGTTCTGATTAGAATTAGCTTTTGCCAAAAATTTTTCAAAATAGCTTCAGTATTTCTATTCTCTTATTCATTTCTTAAGCTTCTTTCCCAGTTTTGTTTTTGTCTCGTTGTTTGATGTTTGACTTGCTGATTGACCTTTTTGGATTATTTTCTTTTTGTTTTGATCTGGGCTTTTCTTAACCAGTCTATTCAAGTTGGATTTCAGCTATCATATTGTGTTTTCTTGCCTAAAGAATCTTGGTATGAGATCTTAGTAAAACAGTCTCTCAAAGGTAACTCAATCTTAGTTGGCTGAACTTCCCATGAGGACGGTGGATTAGTGGTGGTAACGTCAGTTCTCATCTCTGCAGATTTGGACTAGTATCTAAATTCAGCCAACTGAGTGCTCAGACCAAAACATTTTCCTTCTTCTTTTATCTCTGTATTTTTAAATTTTGTCAGCTCCAGTTGATGGACATGTTGTGGACGAAAAAACACCAAGCACAAAATAGTAGTTATTTGTGAAATTCGACGACATTGGTTGCTTTCTTATTAGTGGGTACTTATGTGTGTATTCATAAACCTTCAGTGAATTGCTTGATCTTTTATATAACTTTGCTCTAGTTTGTTAGTCCTGTGTCAGCCATGGGAGTATATGTTCTTCAAGGAGTGACAAGCTAATGTAGAACTTAACATAACATTCTCACTGAATGGGACTCTACAACACTCTAGATTAGGCCATTAATTCTTGTGAAATGAGTGAGTAATATTGTGCAAAAGCCTATTAAGCAAACCTCAATCCTTGTTTATGCCTTTCCCTGGAAATTATGATAAAAATAATATATAGAACAAGTACTTGTATTTAGAAAGTGTTTTTAGAAAAAGACATATGTACATATCATATATATAAGAACATATTTTTTTAAATTTGAAAATGCTTCATTTAGTACAATGGAATTCATACCTGCATAGTTAATGAGTGTAAAGGACAACAAAAGTCTATGTGTATTGTTTAAAAGAAAGAAGTTTGAGGAGTTGAAAATAAAATGCTAATTCAGGACATTTAAATGTAAGTGTATTTCTTCTCTCCCCTTCTATCCTATTATTTTGGTTCTTATAATATCTTATATTTATTCATATCAATCAGCCCAGTACCATCCCAGGTAACCTATTGTACTGCTATCATATGTAGATAAGTGTGCTTATAAATAGCTTGTAAATTATGTTCATTCCTTTATACTAACCTAGCAGCAAAGAAAGCTGCTGTTATTGTGGGTTATTATTCCTGCACAAGAGATGACAGGAGAGCAGAAACTATTTGGAGCTCAGTCTGAATTGCAGTTTTAAGCACATCTGAGGCAGTGCATGTCTGGAGGTGGCATTTCTAACCTTTTTATCAACTGGGTTCCATGGATCAGAATAAATGATAACAATAGCTCACCGCCTTCTGCTGGACAGATTTGCTACTTGAAAAACGATCAGGGCCCTATTAAGAGAAGCCACACCGCCCTAATGGGGAGAGGATCACAGGCCAGGTCTCTCTGTGCCTGTCTCTCTCTGTGTGAGGGGACATGACCTTGCATGTCTTTTTCCCTGGGATCAGTTGAATGATAGACTTCTTTTCTTTCCCTGAATTGTTATACCAAGAGGAGAGGAAGGATTGCAGATTTTTTCTTTTTCTTCATAAAAGAGACATGGCCCATTTTAACACCTACATTATCTATGTGTCTGTCCACAAAAGCTCTATTTGAAAAGGCCCTATGTTTTCACAATGATGACAAGCCCTCTCCGATATTACTTTTCCTCTCTTTAGTGTACCTAGGGCTCCATTTTCATACTTGGAAGGGTAAAACACATTTATGAACTACCCCCTGATCTTCCTTATACTAACCCACCCCTCAGATTTTCTTCTGGATTTCCCTTTCATGAATCATGTCCGGTTCCTCTTTTTATGTCCATATATATTAGTTCTACTTCAAAATATAGTTCAAATTTTATATTATCTCTGAACAAATCCTTACTTATTCTGACTTGCAATATTATATTCTTCTTTTAAACTACTCTATTTTATTCTCAAGACCCAGTGTAGGCACTGAAACTTATCATACTTATTTATTCATTTATCTATTTATAGTACAAGAATGCAAGCTTTGATCTTTTTATATTTTATTTGTATTTTCTTCTTCATCTTCTCTGTCCTTTTTTATTCTTACCATAATTATGCAATTTTGTGTGTTTCATTTAGACCTTAAAACTCTATAAATCCATTAAATTTTTAGAATGCTATTTTGTTCATATATGACTTTTTCAAAACTTTACAAATGGCATTATGCAACATCTCTTAGATGTTTGTACATAGTACTCTACAGTAAATCAATAAGAAACATAGAATATAGATGATGATAGAAAATATGGAGGAGATAGACAAATCAAGGAAAACTTCAGAGATGCATTTTTCAAACTCTGCTAGAATAAACATGAGAAATGAATTAATAAAATCAAACTTGTTAAATTACTAAATATTCTTCATTTTAAACAAAATAGAAAGAAAGAAGAAAGAAAAAAGAAAAGAAAGAAAGAAAGAAAGAAAGAAAAAAGAAAGAAAGAAAGAAAGAAAGAAGAAAGTATAAATGGGTAATTTTAGGCCAAGAAAGATCATTGTTTCCTGGAAATGTAATTATATAATTTAAGAAGTAATGGATGAATGTTTTTTGGACCCATTGTTATTTAAACATAAAACCCATGGGCCCATTTTAAGGAGAACATGCAGATCAAAGTTTCTGCATGAATGTGAGTGTCTACCCACCCTGCAGGTATGCATGTGAGTGTCTACTTTTCGTTGTTTTAAGTTTTATATTTTGAAGAGAATAAAAAAATAATAAAAACCTTTAAAAATGACACAGAATTTCAGAAAACAAGGTGATAGGGGTTCAACAATGGTTAAAAAAACTTGTAAATTGGGAAAAAACTTTTAGCCAATTGTCCTTTAGACAAAGGACTTCTATCTAGAACATATAAATAATTAAAAAAAAAATCAGGCCCTAAAATTCAAAGATCCGATCAGAAAATGGGCATCTGAGATGAAGAAACACTTCCCAGATGAATGTCCACTTTTGGTACTTCCTCCAATAGGAGGCTGACAGAAATGTTAAAATTCTGACAGTTTCAGTGGTGAGACTGCTTCAAATATGTACACTGCTTTCACCCACATTGATAGGGCTATGTTACGACTTTTACGTGCCCTCAGTACTTGAGCATTTTCAGATCTTTTCTTCCACAAAATAAACAATTATCTAAATATATATATATGTAGTGGCTCTGTTGACATAACAATGAATGCAATAATACAGGTGGAGTCATTATTATATATTCACCATTATTACATTTTCCTGATTTTAAAATAAATTAAAATTAAAACATTTTTCCAGTGCACAAAATTGTCATGGACTGTAGCTACTGTGCCTGCTTTGACCAATGGACAAGCCAACCCTGGGCGAGGGAAAGGGGGACAACAGTTCACAGTTACAATTTACAGTTTGTAAACCATTTAGTTATTATCTTATTTGGCATTTACAGAAGCTCCGTGTAACAGGCAGTGATAGCATCACTTTTAGAATGATTGACACTGAGGTTATGCCAGTTGTGATACCACCACAGACATCAGTGAGTGCTCTAATGTTTCAAGAACTCATGTTTTAGTTCTTAAAGGCTCAGAGCAATTTTCTATTCTATTTTTTTCCTTACTAAAGGATTAGTATTAGATACACAGTTGCTTCTGTTTTATACTTGACTCTCTCATTCCATTCCATTTCTTTTTTTCTATGTTTAACTTTTCAAAAATTTTTATTTGGATCTTATATGGACCTCATTATACCTATTGATTGCCTTCAGCAGTACTGACATCTTAACAATACTAAATCGTGAACGTGGAATGTCTGCACACATTTTTTGTCTTATTTAATTTCTTTACTTAAGTTTGTAGTTTTCAGTTATAATGAGCACTTTTCTCCCACCCCAGATTTGTAGATAAACTTATAATTGTTGTCTCAAGTTTATGGCAGAAATTATTATAGAGAGTTAATATAACATGAAGTGAATTTTAGGCTGCCAAAGTGTAGCATGAATTTTGGATGACCAGAGATTTTCTTTTTAAACTATTTCAGCAGCTTTTTGATCACCTTCTAAAAGCTAGAATAGAATTTTGGGAGGTTTTTGGGATTCCAGGCTGAGCAAAAAAAAGTAATGTTCTCTGCTTTCGTAGAACCTACAGTACCTGCCTACTGCCTACTGTGTGATGTTATCTACACAAAATGTAGGATGTAGGATAAAATAACCTTGGCCTTCCCAGTGTTTGTATGCCTAGAAGTTGGCCTCTGACCCCAGAACCTGGAGCACTGGCCGAATTGTAATGCTTTCTGCCTCCTAACTGAGGACAACATCAAAACACAGTCATGTTTTCAGAAACCCTTTCCCTGAATGTGAATCTCATCCACAGGTAGAGATAGAAGGCAGATTAGGAATGAGTAGAAGTAATACACTTCCACATAACATTGTCCTGTTTCCATGAACATGGCTTGGGTCAGAGCTGTTAACCTCATTGCCTCTTCTCAGCCTGTTGCTCTGATGTGCCCCGGGTGCCCTGCTGGAGAATGCCGAGCAAGCACAAATTTTCTCTGAGGAGATCATTTCCTTGGATTGAACCTGTGCTGAAGCCTGGACTCCACTTGGCATGTTCTTTT
>NW_004955402.1:26986854-27086998 GCF_000276665.1 Chinchilla lanigera | reverse complement strand
CACTTGGCATGTTCTTTTCCTGTGAAACTGATGCAATTTTTTACATTATAAGATTCTTTGTTTTCTCTGCCTCTCTCTAATTACTGATAATGCAGTTAATTTTATTTTATACAAAACTAAATCAAATTTCATAATTGAATGATAAAAGAATATCAGTAGTTATTACACTGTGTATTATTATCCTCAAAGTAGTTACTCTGATTACAAGACATGAATCAAAAGGAATCTTTCAAGAAAAGAAATACAGTGTCTGCTTGGCCAGCACAAAGTCCTCAGTTCAATTTCTGGTACCTCGCCCCCCACCCTCCCGGCTCAAAAAAAAAAAAAAAAGAAATAAACAGATAACAATATAAAACTTTCTTTCCAATGAACTAAGATAACTTAGTAGTATACTTATAACCACTTAGCATGTATTGAAATATTTTTAGAACAATGAAATTTATAATTTGGGGAAACATTTGAACTTCTTATTTTCTATTCATCTCTATTCTATTTTGAACTCAATTCTTACCCACAAGTCTACTTGCAAACCAAACTGGATGAGAACCGTACCAAATTTTCCCATAAGGTCAACATTGAACCTAAACATTAAATTTGTTTCACTTCTCATACAACTTGGTTTGCAACCAGAGTTGTGGAAAGAATCAAGTTCTTGAACTGAGGTATATATATATATATATTTTTTTTAATTTTATTTTTTCCCCTCACATAAGAGCAACCATGTGATGTTGAAGCCAGTGTGTCTGACTTAGTCACTTAACATTATGTTCTCAAGTAGCAGCCATTTACCTATGAATGCCTCTTTTTTTTCTTTCTTTATGACAGCATACTTCTCCATTGTGTATAAATACCACATTTCTTTTATCCAGTCACCTGTTAATGGGTAGTTATGCTGCTTCTGAGATCTACCAATTACAAATAGTGCTGCTATAAACGTGGATATGCATGCATCCCTGCAATATGATGATCTGAACTCTTTTGGGGAAGTACCTAGAATGAGAATAACTAGGTCAAATGAATGTTCTATTTTTAAATTTTGAAGGATCTTTGCACTGATTTCCATAGTGGTTGTACTAGTTTATGTTCCTAACCAAAGATAGAGTAGAGCTCCTTTTCCCCACCTTATTGCCAGCATTTGTTATTATTTGATGTTTTGATGATAGTCATTCTTTTTGTGGTAAGATGGTGTCTCTGTGTAGTTTTATTTTATGTATCTCTGATAGCCAGGATGATGACCATTTTTTCATCGTGTCCCTTAAGTTCTCGTATGTTGAGTTGATATTATTATTTAATTCTAGGAAATGTCTTGTGTCCTCCTTCTTAATTTTCTGTGATCCATTGATTACTCAAGAGTATATTGTTTCATTTCCATATGTTTTCATAGTTTCCATGATTTCTTTTGCTATTGATTTCTAGTTTCATTGCACAGTGATGTGATAATACGCATGGCAAAATTTTGATTCTTTTTCATCTACTTAGGTGTGCTTAATTAACTATGTGATCTGCTTTATTAAGTATGTGATCTCTTTTGGAAAAAATTCCAGGTGTGGCTGGGGAAAATTGCATTCTGTTGTATATATCTTCTGTATATATCCATTAAGTCTATATCTAGTACATCTATCAGTACTAGAGTATAAGATATACACACACTGTACATATAAGTGTATAAGATATACACACACTGTACATATTATTAAGTCCATTTATTTGAAGATTTGGTTCAACTCTGTTATTTCTTTGCTGATTTTTTTCATATAGTTGATCTCTCTCCTTGTGATAGTGGAGTATTGAGATCATCCACTATAATTGTGTTGATGTTTATTGATATTTTTTGTCCATTATAGTTTGTTTTATGAAAGTGAGTGCACTGCAGTTGGTACATATATGTCTGCAATTGTTATCTCTTCCTGTTGAATAGTTCTTTTCTCTTTTGATCAGCTTTGCATTGAAATTCAATTTGTCTGCATATAAGACAGGTATTCCTGCTTGTTTGGGGGTTACTGTTCCGTGATATATTGCTTTCCATCCCCTGATTTTTAGCATATGAATTTCTTTTTATGTTAAATGTGCTTCTTGTATGAAGACTACCACTGGATTTTGTTTCTTGATCTATTTTGGTAATCTGTGTCTTTTGAGTTGTAAGTTAAATACATTCACATTTATAATAATATTGATAGGTACTTATTCTTATCATTGTATTAATTTCATTACTCAATTAGTTCTATCTTCTTTAAATTCACCATGTTTTTATAGAAGTTTTACCTCCATTGCTGCTCTTCAGCCCTATCCACTGTGTAGTTTATGATCCTCCCACCCCCATCACCCTTACATCAATTTTCAGGGACTTATGCTGCGGTTTCCAAATTCTTTGACAGAGGGGACTGTTCTGGTGCAAGTGATAGTATTATTTATTACTGCCCAGGCAATCCAGGTATTTGCATAGAGAGAAAAAAAATTGTCTAACACTACTCCACCATCTTGTTTATCATATTAAATTCAGTGACAGCAATAGGATCAAATGTCAACTGGATATTGACAAATGCTAAGGACCACGCATGATTGGCTATTTACCAAAACAAAGAGGACTTCAATTTTAGTAAAGACATTTTGCCCCCCTACTGTATTTTCCTATAGTAATTCAAAGCAGTGATTTGTGCTAGGAGTTGGCAGGAGTGCCAGAGCTCAAACACAGCACTAGATTAAACCCCTTCTTTGGGAATGCTCCCTCTGATGACTACTCCAGCTGAAGCTGGCCTCCTACAACACAATACAGGTCCCAGGATCTCCCTGTTCTGAGCTCAGGCCTCCCAGACCCCTCAAGGGATCCCTCTTAGCTCTTACCCACTCCAAGTTTATCTCCCTTTGGGGTTTCCCACCCAGCTTCTGTGGAAGGGTATCACATCAGTCTTGAAGCTAGATTCTCCTTCTGGGGTTGGGCTCTGCTTCAGTAAAGTAGCTCTGTGGGTTGTCAGCTCCGTTGCCCTGTGCTGTGGAGAACTGCAGAACTGGAGGCAGAGCACTTGCTAGTGGAGTCCTACAGATTCCAGCGCAGGACTGGTCAGCCATGGCATTGGCTGAAGGTGGGACAGGTGCTTCCTGCGTCCTCTGGGCTCCAGCATGAGCCCTTGGCAGGCTTCAGCTCTGACTAGGAATGGGGTGGGCCAAGTTTCTCTTCTGAATTAAAAACACAGTCTCTTTTCCCTTCCCCACACATGCTTTTTCAGATATATACATATATTTATTAAATAAATACATGTTTTTTAATAAATGGAGATAGACACAAAAAAACACCTTAAATTTTTATTCTTACCATTTGGCTCCACCAGATCTTCCACCCTGCCTCTTCCCAGGTGGAATAAAAAGACCTAAGTTTACTTAAAGAAACTTATTTCAGAAAATTTATGTGCACCTGAAAGCTTAATTTAGTTAGATATAAGGTTGTTCTAGTAACATATCTTGTCTTTGGATAAATCTTACTTTTGTAACATATCTGAGTATGTTATATCATATAAGGGAAACAGGTAACAGCACTTCCTACATTTATAGGAGTTTACACAAACATGGAGCTCTTCCTGCTGTTAGAGTCTTTCCCCGTCATGGTGGAGGACACCACATTTAGTAATCTCTGGCCTCTGCAACTCACAGAACCATTCATCTGTCAAGCTCTTTCTCTTGAAAATAATGAACAGCCTAGAGTTTGAAAAACTAAATCTATTAAGAATATTTATGCAGGGGAACTACCACTAAACACTTCCATTCACTCATGTAATGAGATTGGCATTGCGATAAAATTCTTGTCTTGTAAGATAATAATCTTATGGCTTTTTCTGGCTCTTAAACCAAAGATAATTGGGTTAATCTCTGTGGGAAGTCCATCTGTTTCCAGTAAACCATTTTAATTGTGGATGACTTTATTTCAGAAACGTGGAAAAAAGGTCTTGCCACTTGTTTCCTGATCCTGGGAAATACAAGAATGGATGTCAAAATCCAAAATGTAGATGTGTGGAAAATATGATTGCCACAGTGGAATTGCTGGTCTGCAGAGTGTGATGCTGGCAATATGTTTATATTTGTTGATGCTTTTCATAGAGAATTTAAATAATATATTTCTGTCATTATAATTGTGCAGTAGTCCTGAAACAAGGAGAAGCAAAGCATTAATATTACAGTTACATGATATTGTGCCATAAGAAAGTTATCAAATTAAGAATAAGTTTGAATTTGCAAACCTTCCATGTATACTCCCATGCAAGCAGCATTTGGTCATATGTAACAATAAATTTCAGTTTGTTTTGCTTGTTTTGTGTGGAAGAATCCAGTCTTCCAGTCTGTCCAATTTCATTTTGTAAGCATATTGACTTACTGAAGATAAAGACTTTGAGGTTAGGTTTTTTTTTTTTTTATTTTAAAGAGAAAAGAACAAAAATAAATTAACGAACACAAAGACATAAACAAAACAACATAAAAACAGTAAAAGCAATACAGAATTTCAGAAGAGATGATAGGAAATTAACATTGGATGTTGTATTACATATTGTTATCTTCAGATTGGTTACTCAGATAAGCAAATGTAGGGATGTAAGATTGATCAAACAATTAAACATTACTGTTTATTTCAATAAAGCAATAGGAATTAGTAGCACAATTATCTTAGCTGTCTTGTGTATATATACATATTTTTCCTTCCTTCTTTCTTTCTTCTCTCTTTTCCCTTATCCCAGTTGTTCTTTCTATAAGATTAGTTTTAATATCTCTCTTTCTCTCTCTCTCTCTCTCTCTTTCTCCAGTACTGGGAAGTGAGCGCAGGGCTTATGCACTTACTTACATCTCTAGTCTTGATCTTATTTTGAAATGAGTTTAGCTATAACTAAATTGCCTGGCCTGGGGTTGAATTTGTGATCTTCCTGCCTCAGACTCCTAAACCACTGGGATTACAGGCATGTGCTACTATTTTTGGATAAGCCTTCTCTTTTATAGCTCGCATCTGCTAGGTATATATTAACTGTTTAATACATTTTAATATATACTTTTCTGAATAATGGATTACATCCTATTTGTGCTAAATAAGGAATAATCCTTTAAAAAATATAACTATTTGTACATACTAAGTTAGAGGAAATTGTTACAAGCATCTTTTTTGTTTTTTTTTTCTATGTTAAAAAACTGTTGAGTGGAAATATATATATTCTTTTTTTCTCCCTTTCAGACCATCTTAACTGCTGAATTAAAACCCATCACTGCCACTCACTATTAGGAGCACAGTATCATCACTGCTAAGACTAAAATAGTTTATCACATGCATCTCACTTCATTTGTGTGCTAGACATTGCTATAGTCAGTTATCATTTCATAGTTATGACTACAGAGAGAACCCATGACTTTGCACTGATTTCAAGTTGCTGATAAGTTGCTGTGGTTGCCCTTCCTTCTCTTGGTCTTCATCTACCAGGGAGGAAGTCAGATTAAGTGGATGTTGTATTACATATTGTTATCTTCTTCCAAAAGCCACATCTCTGGCTTTTGGTCTGCATCACCAGCTTTTTCCATTATGCAAGAAATAGACCCTGTTCTATTAAAATAGTTGTTTTCTTCACTTTTTACAGTCAGGGAAAAGTTCTGTATTCTTCCATTTACATTTATTAAGGTAAAACTTTGGAAAGATGATCTATTTGCAGTCATACAAATAAGAATTATGGTTCCCATGAAAAGATGATGCCAGAAAACATGAGATACCACCTTTGGTTCATTTTTTTGGTGTATATGCATGTCTAAGAACCTGCTATATGGCAGGCACTATACGGGAAGCAAAACCAGAGATGTCTGTGATATTTGTTACCACTTGCTTTGTAGGAGAGGAAATATTCAGGACTCAGAATTATACAAATAAAAATATTACAGCTGTGACCAGTGCTACTAAGCAGAATTATCTAGTGCTGAAGGAATAGACTATAGATGAGTAGGATAAGTTTCTTGATTACTAAGCTGGAGTCTGTGCTTGAGACTGGGCAGATAGTATGTAGGTAGTTCTGCTTGTGATGTTCCGGCGAGAGTGGATGTTAGGTGGGAAGGTTTTTCATGGAAGGAAGCAGAGCGTGTTTAAGAAACTAGAAGTACTCAGAGAGACTGAGAATGAGATTTAAAGTTCAAAGAGACCCGATCATTCAGAACTTGAGGCTATGAAAAATGAATAGTAGTCTGCTAAGTGTTTTTAATCAGTCATTTATTTATTTACATTGGTGTAGAATATATATGGTATGGAATTTACCATGTTAACCCTTTCCATGTGCACCAGCTAGTGGGGTTAACTACATTCAGATTCATGTAATCATCAACACTTTACCTTTCTAGAACTTCTTCATCATCCCAAACATAAACTTTGCATGTATTAAATGATACCTGCTCGTTTCCTCCTCTACTAAGTCCTATAAATTTTCCCTTGTTTTCTGAGGATCCTCTAACACAATACCATCAAGTGAAAACTTATGAACAACAAAAATTACTTCTCACAAATCTCAAGATCAAGGCAGATCTACTGTTCGATGATGTCTTGCTCCATCTTGCTGTGCCTTCAGATAGTGAAGAGTATCCATGCTTTCTCTTTTGACAAAGGCTCCTTTCCTAGATCCTGTCACCCTGCAAAGCCTTTACTTCTCAATCCCATCATCTTGAAGGGTATAATTTCAACATATGCTTTTGGCAAAGGAAGCACAAACATTCAGATCATAGAACCTACATTCTACTTTCTGTCTCTCTGACTGTGATGTTCTCAATATTTCATATATGTAGAATCATATATTTTTGTCCTTTCATGTCAAATTTATGTAGCTAGTATAATGTTCTCAAGGTTCATTCGTGTTTTCCAATGATTACTTCAGTTAAGTAAGAGAATAATGTCTGATTTGTGTTTCTAAATTTTCCTCCCATGTCAAGAAGGGCATGTAGGAGATAGACATAGAGAACCCACTGCATGGGATGTTCCTACTGAGGGGTGTTGTACTCTAGATAAGAATGTAGCAGTGAAGTAGAGAAAAAACTGTGAATTCAGGAGCTATTTAAAAATAGCTATCACCTTCAATGCACTTATTGTGTACGTATGGGATATCAGAAATACAAAAAAGCATTTTAATACTACTTTATTACATTATGTACAAGGCTACATACAAATGCACAGAGACAACAGGAAATAGCTTAATAGAATTTTGACCAATGGCTGGGTAAAAAAAATTCTAGTTTAGATGGGAATACTGGATGTGAAGTATGTGACAGTGACAACAAGGTGAAGGAACACTATGAAATGCTAAACCCTACATCTTGGAAATAACTATAATAGTTATAGACATTCTGATATGAAAAGAAGGAGTGGGAAACAGCATGTCAAGGGCATTTCATGAAGTGCTTTAAGTCAGATGACCCTTTTCAATGTGTTCATGCTGAAGAATTAACTTGGAGGAAAAGAAACCGTTTATCCAGGACAAAGTCACAGTGTTGAGAAATGGCAAATTAGTCCATGACTAATATGAAACTTTAAAAGTGGCCATGGAATTTCTTAAGGGTCAGTAATATTTCCAAATATAATTGGGCAATAACAAACAAGGCAAGAACTGAAAGTCAATTTAATGATAGACACTTTTTTCAATTTATCTTCAGTACCTCCAAAAGTGCTTAAATTGTACACTCTTCCACCCCGAACTGACTTCATGGAGATGAAGGGAAATCTTTTAATTTGAGGCAGTGTCCCCAGCTCAAAGAAAGGTAAGTTCCTATTCTCTAACTAAGTTTACTGAGTTCAAAGGTCTAGAACAAATACCCAGACAATAAATGTTTTCTACAATTTGCTGGAGAACTCAGATATAACTGTCAAAGAACTGAAAGTACGTCTCACTGCCAGGAAAATTGTCTTAGTATATGGAGCAACTAATGCCAGTAGGTGAAGGAGATAAGTAATGAGGCAGAAAAAGAACAAGAAGAAGACTGGATTTACAAAGCAATCTATAGTGATTTGATTTGAAATTATAGTTGATTACACTGGTAGGGGGCAACGAAGGCAGCATTTTCTCAGACATTGTGAACAGGTGACGTTTCAAAACACTTTTCATGTGTTTGAGCTCAGACCTCTCATCGGGCTCCATGCCTGCATAGGGACAGCAAGGAGAAGTAATTGCAAGAGGTCAGCTCTGTTTGTTTAGGAAAATAAAACAATTTCTGGTTAGAGTTTCCTTTTGGTATTGAACAGCTATCAATGAAAACTTCTTACTATAAGACCACACAGTTTTCTTATGGCTTTAACTGTAGGTATCTTTACATGTTTATTGAGCTTTTTCACCAATTAGTCCCCCAATTAGTCAGAAATTACTCCAGAATATTACTCTAGAATACTAGAGCAATTACTAGAGAGATCAGGCAAGTTACTAAGACCACTCCAGAGACCTGGGTGATCACAGAACACAGAATTATGTCATTTGAATCATTAAAAAACAAGGGCAATAGGATTGAAAATATATCTACAAATTGTTGAAATCATGGTGCTATAGAGCAAGTGGTCCACGAAGAGTTATGAAATGTAAATAACATCCTATCAGAGACAAGAGCAAGAATGTGGTCTTGGGAAGGGAAAATTGTGAGCAAGGAAATACAAACCATCCAGTTTCTAAGAAGCAGTTCGAGTGCAGGTTTGATGGAAGCATATAGTTATTTCACAGAAGTCCTGTTGGAAGGGCATAATGATTCTTGCTGAAATAAATGTTTGGTTACAACAATTGTGACATTATGATTTAAGAATATATGGCCCCAGTGAATTTTGAGGAATTTTGAGGCTTGATAAAAGGCGGAGCTTTAGTAAGTTTAATTAACAAGAAAGATGTATGTTGGAAGGAGTAACTTGAATGGTGTTGAAGGGCCAAGCTTAGCTACTTTGGCTGAGTAACATGGGGGACCACAGCCTGACTTATAGTACACCAAGAAGTTAGAGGACCGAGCAAGAGCTAGAACCATAAGAACATGGCCAACCTTTCTTCCTGGTTGACTCAAGTTCTGAAATAAGACCAGATGAACTCAGTAACCTGTCAGAGACTTACCTGCTCAGGAACTCAGAACTCCAAAGTAAAAGTTTAAACACAGGTGGAAAGAGCCCACAGGCCAAGAGTACTCTTTAGCACTAAATGATGGAGTGGTGACTCTAGAACTGCACAAGAGAAGGTTCTGAAGAGAGCTGACTGAATACGGGAAGATCAGGGGTGCAGGTAGTGGGCCTACGATCATTCAGTGATGGCTGAAAGTGGTAGAATTGTGGTTGGACCAAGGACAACAGTCAAACGAAATCCCCAGAGCTTAATTTGTGTGACTAGAAAATGGTTGCTGAACTCTGCTTTCTCCTGGGCACATCTAACACTTCAGCAGCCCCCACCCCATGATGTTAGTGTTAATTAGTTGAGCACTTACCTAATTAAGAGTGTTGACTCCACAGAGATGCATACTAGTGGGTTTTAGTTAATGAAATTCTTTCCTGAGAGATAGCTCTGACTGCCAGAGGACCTAGCATTCAGAAGGACTAAAATTATTCTCCAGTCTAACTGCACTTTAGGACCACTTCAGAGACTTTAACAAAGATAAGAGGGGGTCCTCTGCAAATCAATTAAATCAGAGTGGTTGGGGGAGGGACAGCATTATTACTATCATTACCTTTAATTGCACAAGTCTAGATTCATATTAATTTCAACATGAATTAGTCATGTCATTTTACCTTGGCAGCTGTCAAGAAGAAAAGTCCATAGGGTCTGTGAAGGGACCTTCAGTATTCTGTATTTTTGAAAAAAAAGACCTGGATTTTGAAAAGTCCTAGCTGAGATAAATGTGGATTCTCTTGACCATATCCATTGGATGGGTCCTAAGTGACACCTGGAAAGTGTTCCTTAAAGTGAGATGCTTTTCTAAGTATTCATTTTTGGATTCAGAAACAGCAGTTTACTTTAAAACTTTCCTTATAAAGTATCACTGGTCCTAGAGGATGCATCTTGAGCAGAGTTTGGGTTATTTTATTGCAAAACTTTTCCCTAAAGTTGCCTCACCCTTTGAATAATTGAGGACTGGAACCCTTGTGTTTCTGAAAGTACTAATAAACCTAAACTGAAACTTGTATCTGGCAGTCTTGTCACCTACAACACTCATTTAGCGCAGCCTACGTGTAGGGCAGAGAGAAAGGCCGTTGGGACTCCCAATCCTATCTTAAGGAATATTAATCACATTAGAAAAGAAAGCCAAAATCAAAACAGATAAAATGTAATTTTTCTGACTTTATATTTCAACATTTCAGAAATGGAAACTGAGGTCAAGGAGGAAGTGCTACATTCATTATTTCCTTGTCACCTGAGCCACACTTGGCATGTCACTTGATCTTATGTGCTCTGCAAAGGTAACTTTTCTATGGCTAGCGCAATCAAGCATATGGCCTTTCTGCATAATTATAGTTTTTAAAATATAAAGATTCATCCATTCATCTCTTAACTATGGCTAGTAAATTCAACAATCTCTCTGTGCACCTGTCTTTATTATTGTGAAAATGTGGAAGCAAGAAGAGGCCTTGAACCTCCCTCCTTGCATCATTTTGTATTGGGTCAACCTTATCATATTTACATGCATGTCCGTTTTCCTTCATGGTCAGAAATTTCCACTCACTCACTTTTGATTTGTTTTTATCCACTGTTTACACTGCAGGAATTTAAAAACATATTGTCTTATCTTTATTCAGGCTCACTTTTGTTTGCTTGTACTTTTTAGCATGCTTAAATCATCTTATCCTCCCCACATGCTTAGAAAACAATCTCTTACATTCCTGAAGCCCGTTAATGATCAAATATTTTATATTTACTGCCCACTGGACTCTAAATCATTATCATAATCATTAACCAACTGCTCTGAAGCATGAGCTCTTCCAGTGCATACAATGAGTGGGAGAAACTGGTTTCTGGTCATGGGCAGTATCCAGATGAGCTCAATGGAGAGAAGGGAGAGGTAGTTGAGAATCGCTCCAATAGCCAAGAGGGAGTAGATGTCTTACTTTGCATTTGTGTTCCCATAGAGCTGGTGGAAATTTAAGGATAATGTTTACTCAGACATTTGGTTTAATTGATTATCAGAAAACATTGTCAGTCTTTCCGAGTTGATTTATCTAATCTAAGGTGATTGCATAACGGTAGCAATAAATTTAACAACCAAATGAATTTCCTATCCAATGAATCAGTAGGACATAAACTTCAGTGGTTGTTTTGAATGTTATTTATAAAACATTATTAAGAGACTAGGATCATGAGTACCTGTGTGATTTGTTGTTGTTGGTAATTTGCTTTTTGCTTTAGGTTTAATTTGGTATTAATTTTGCTGAAAATTTCATTCCTATAGATAACTTAGAGGAAGAGGTTTGTTTAAATATTAGCCACAGTCAAAGCACTGAACATTTTCTCTTTTTTTGTTTGGATTTTAATTTCTTTTGTTTCTTTATGACAAGATATCATCCTCATTCAATCCAGTAGGGCCCTAGTGAGACTTATGACAGGCTTTGAGCTAGGTACCAAGTAATCACACAAATAGGACCTGAACACCATGAACACCACTTGAACAGAACACGGATACCTATATGACTTATCCATCCAACTTACCTATCATACAACTCTGAAACATCTTATCATTCCTTCCCCCCCCCCGCCCCCGGTACTGGAAATTGAACTCACGACATTGCGCTTGCCGGGCAGGTGCTGTGCCGCTGAGCCAAATCCCCAGCCCCTATCATTCCTTTTTCATATTAGCATTACTACAAAGAAAATGTGCCCATAATGTGCCCTTGTCTTAAGGAGCCTGGCCTTTGCTATGGTTTGAAGATGTTTTGTCTCTCTGAAATTCATTTTGAAATTTGATTGCCATTTTGGTGCTGTTCAGGGGTGCAACTTTAACAGGAGACAAGATTATTAAAAGGGATTGAAGCTTTCCTCTCAACACTGGGTAATTTTCTTGGTAGGGAGTTACCTACTTGATTACCTACTCAATTACTCTGAGAATGAATTGTGGTAAACTGAGGCTACCTCTGTATTTTTCTCTTCTGTGCATGCCCTCTTCTCTTTCCCTTTTGTGCCATTAGGTGAAACTGCATGAGGATCTTGCCAGAGATAGAATAAACCTTTTTTTCCTTATAAACTACCCAGTCCTCAGTATTCTGTTCTAACAACAAAAATGTATTAACATAGGTCTCTATAACAAAATCATAGAGTATATGGCTTAAACAGCACATATTTATTTCTCATGATTCTGGAAGCTGGGAAGTCCAAGATCAATGTGCCAGCAGATTCAATTTCCATGATGATTTTCTTCCTGGTTTGCAGATAGACGTTGTTCTTGTTATGTCCTCATGTGGCCTTTCCTTGATGCATAGTGGTAAACAGTAGGAGAGACACCATTGTCCTCTTTTTATAAAGGCATTAATTCTGTCATGAAGACTCCACTTTCACAAATTAATCTGTCTAATCACCTCCCAAAGGCTTTAAGTCTAAATCCCAACTCATAGAGAATTAGAGTTTCTCCACATTAATTTCATAAGGCACAAATATTGAGTCCATAATACTGCCAAAGAATAAAAAAAACAGGAAATTACCTATGTGATCTTAGGAAAGTTATGATTTATCTGTTCGTCATCAGCCCTGTATGTCAAGTTCACTTTCTTTGTCCGTCTCAAGGAATTGTAGGTAAAGGTCCAATAACTTAGAGAGATGGGAAAATTGTGTGCATATATGTGTGTGTGTGTGTGTTTATTTAAAGAGATAGATTATAAACAAGTAAATCCACAAATGCATATTAGATATTCTTAAAGTAATAGAGTATAAAGCATGACTGCTGATAGTCGTACAGTTCTGCTGCATGCAAGTGAGCAATCGCTACCTCTACATTCATCCCACATTTACCCACTTGTAGACATAAAGTAACTTTACTACACTTCAAAATTGAGCCTCTGCTCATTAGAGTAAACACAATTTGTTTATCATGCTCAAAGTGTAAGCAATGAAATGAGTATCACAGTGAGGCTTGTTGTTAATTACTTCCTTTAGCTCATCAACTACAGGATTCTTTTCAAAGAGAAGACCAATAGTTATTTTGATTACCCATTTAGCAGTTGAGTAACTGAGAAACTGGACGAATAACTGGCTAATGCTTCTATTATCTTCCCTCAAACTTGAGTTCCAGCTGGGTAATGAACAGGGCAGGGAATGGGTTACTCTCTCAGGCATTAGCAGAGGAAACACAGAGCTCTCTGCATTGTACTAGATACTAAGGAAGATACTGTGATCACTCTGTACAGGGAAGAAAGCCTCAATCCAAGGTTGGTTTCTGAGGTCAAAACTGAGGGCTTAGGACACTTACGAAGATATACTATTTACATAACAAAGCTCAGAGCTAGCTATCCAAGTTGTTATGCAAATACCTTAAGGCAGCAAGGAAATGAAACTTTTAGGTGGGTAGGTCAGGACAGAGTGGAACCCAGTGAGGAGTTCATTTTGAGCGCAGGAATCTGCATGGTTTGAATCTAGTGCATGTACCAATGGGGAAAGCACACAGACTTTTAAAAAAAATCAGTGTACATAATAGTTGAGTAGAAGAGAAAGGAGTGGCGAGACATACTTCACATATAATTGTCACTGTGAATCCCAGGCAAAACTTTAAAATGACTAAGAGGAAAAATGTGTAGTTAATGTCAAGTAGTCAAATCTGATTAAAATCAAAATGTTTCAGATAATAGGTAATATTGTAAGATGATCACATTATGAACTATTGTGATCATAAAATATTTCACGAAGTTGGTAAATTCGGCAGAATTTAAAGCAAATGCGGGATTTGACCCAGCCAGGAGAATGGGAGAGAGAATAAACATGTTCATTTATTCCTTCCTTATCTTTAGTTTTGTTTTAAATGGTCTAAGTCTCTACTGTACACATCTACACAGAAAAAAGTGGCTTGAACAAAGTTTATGACAGAACATTTGGCCCACTGTTCAAAGAGTGTTCAGGCAGAGACAAAGAAAAATACACTTTAACTTTTGAAATGAGTATTTATTTTTAATGACTGGTTCTTTCTTTTTTTTTCTTTCTCTCTCTCTCTATTCATTTTCCCTTTGCATGTCTGCCTGGTCCTTCTCACAGGTAAGTGGGAAGGTGCTTAGGCAGAGATGTCCAAACCATAAAACAACTTTCCCTGGGGTCAAAGCAAATCACTGCATAAATCAACATACGTGAGAATTTCACAGTCTCTCGGCCTCAAGAGGACTTATGAAAGCTGACATGCTGAAGCTTTTCAAGTCGCCTTTGTATAATTTACAGGGTATTCTCAGCATTAGTTTCTCACTTCTTCCTACAAAAATGTTAGGAAACTTCAGAAAGTAGCTTTTGCCTTTGAAACTTTCAGATATTTTCCACCCACAGCTTTGTTTTTGAACCTCAGCTGACACAAGCAGCCTTATAAACTAGATTGCCAGAGCCTAGGGATAACTCTCCCTTAGTCAGTCAAATAGGAACAAAATTTTGCTGGAGAAATCTCCTGGTAGGCTTCCCCTACCCTACAATAAGCATTTGGAAAGGACTCCAAAGTCCTCCTTCTTCTCTCAAAAACAGGGCCTTGAACAGTTTGCAGAACACAACAAAAGGAATCAAGATTAAAAACTCTACATACCCTCTGGCAGGGTTTTATGCATTCATACACAATTTCAGTGGGCATTCTATTGCTCTGTGGGGGAAATTGATCTGCAAGGAGAGTCTTTCTTTGTTTTGCTTTATTACTTTAAATTTTTTCTAAAAGAGAAAAGCAGTTCCATTGTTTAGGTGCTAGGTTGAAACCATGTGTTTAAAAGAGATCCTAGTTTAGGTCATTTTAGGGAAGATGATCAGTAGAACACTGCAGTGAACAGGAGTAATGTGCTTCAAGGAGATAATGCAGTTACGACCTTGTTGATAGGAAAGTGCTTCATTTCTGAAGGGAGAATCTTTACTCTTGAAAATTCACACTTCCAATCCTTTTCTTTACCTGAAATAGAGTGTCTACAGGCCTGTTAAGGTTCATTCAACACATATTTATTGACACTTCATATTTGCTGTTCTATTTTCTGCAAATATAAAATTAAACATAGCATGTTTTTGATGTTGTATTCCGAAAACTCTCAATCTGGTGTGGAAAATGGTTTTACTAGTGATATTTGTAGAATGGCTTCCTTAATGTAATGAGAAATCCAGATTGGTAGTGGAGGGAGGACGTAAGGGGAATTACTAAGAAAAAAACTTATAAAAATGATTTCTCATCCAAAAGAGGTCATTATTAGCCAAAGATTCATAAGCAATGATATATTGCTCTCTGTTCTTTATTGACAAAATAGAGATACATAGATGCATTCACACTCTTATTGTCAACACACATGCTCACATATCCATATACATTATTTTAAATTTTATTTTAAAGTGAGAAAAATTAAAACAAAATATTAAAACAAAATAACAAAATTTCAAAACAAGGTGATAGGAAATTAACAATGGCTGTCATAGTATAGAACATGTTATGTTATATAACATTGTTATATTGTTAACTTAATATATAGTATTTTTAAACTATAGAAAACTACCAAAGTAGTAATTTAAAAAATAATAACATATTTCTCCCACACTTTTCTATTTTACACTTTCTCAAAGTCTCCATTTCACGTTCTAGTTAGTCATTCGTATTCTTCTTTCAAAAGAAAAAAAAAAGATACGAAAACAAATCCAGGTCAGGGGATATGACTCAGTGGTACAGCCCCTGCCTTGCAAGCACGAAGTTGTGACTTCACTTTCCAGTAGAAAACACACACACACACACACACACACACACACACATACAATCAATATTCTGATTAACAACAACTTTCAAATCAGCTAAGAAAAAAGGTAATAGAGTACAGGCAATAGAAGTTTCGATGTAGAAGTACAGATATGAGCCCCAGTGTGCCTAATGTGGTGAAAGTTTGGATAATTTGGTTAAATGGGTCACTTAGAACAAACAGTAGGTTTGTTCTTATCCTAGAAATGAGAACACCAGGAATAGTTTTCGTCCCAGTAAGAAGATACACAGAGCACAATGAAACAATAGAATACAATATATTAATATGATATGGATGAAATCATATTAAAGACCTGAATATATTCATAGTGATATTCAGAATAGGTGGAGAGATTGCCAATGCATCATCAGGAGGGAATATTTTAAAAGAAGAAGAAATGGCATTAACTGAGAACTAAGAAGGTTATGTTGTCAAAGATAGTAGAAATGGAACAAGGGCAACAAAAATATTGATAGTTTAATTCTACAATGTAAAAATACAATAAGTATAGATGCTCTTTTGTTTTCAAAGAGACTGTAGGCCAAGAATGAGGTTTAAAACTGAGAAAAATACAGAACATTGGGAATATTTAATATAAACAATGCAACACATGAAATGAGTAAGAAGATTGAGTAGGTAAAGATGCAACATAGATTACACTGAAAAAAGTGAATAATAAAAGTGTTCAGAGGTTTGATAGTTAGAATAATGCCGGGCCTCAAGCACAGCCGGAATATGTGTGGCAAGCAGATGAAGGTCCTGATTTCTAACTTTATTTTGGATGAAGGTGAGAAATAGTGAGGTAGATGACAGTGAAATCAGTGGACATCTGAGATCTTAGGATTAAGATGAACTAAACTAAACAATTGTATGTAGAAAGGGACATCAAGAAATTGAGAAAATTTTAAATGAAAGGCAGTAGATATGTAGGGATGCAGATGAGTGTAGGTTACAATAACCATGAAATGTGTAATAAAGATACTAAATAATATAATCCACACAAAATGCCAGTAAAATATAAGTGGCACACAGTCTTAGAAACATTAGATAAGATTTTAGAGTTATAATCACAATTAAAAGTGTAATTTACTTTTATGAGAATTAATAGGCCAAAGCAACAAAAGGTAAATATGGGTATATGGAATTTCAACTGCAGAAAAAGAAACATTCAATGTACGAGATATAGCTAATTCATAGACAGCAAATATAGGCTACATATTATTTTGTACACTTGAAATATTTAAAATCAATCATATATGTAGTCAAATTGAAAACATCCGTATATTTCTGAGAACTTGTCTGGTGGTTCTAGCAGGGGAGCATAGCTACTCATATAATACTGACCAAAGAACAGGGCTGTCCTCTATGAAGTGACATCTTCCTACCCTAAGAAGATAAAACACCAGGAAAGAAACAGAACAATGAGGGAGGAAAGGGACACCATTTGCCAGCGGGATCAGCATAACCAACCTTGGCAATCAAAAGGGATAGAAATTATAGCGAGATGCCTCCACATCCCTCAATATATTCTTAAATATAGAAAGCTATCAATCTCTGGCCATAATGCTGACCAGACGGAAGTAAACAAGAAAGTAACCACCAAGTGACTTCAATTGTTTTTGTTTTCAAAAAAGTCTTACATTTTCTAGAAAAACTTAGAGCAGTGGCTAAAACTTTAAGCAAAGGAAAATAGGCATGTAATTTTATAATTTGTTTTTTTAAGTGAAAGGGTTGAAAATTAACGTGGTAAGTCTTCAACATAAGGCATTATACATTGAATGACAATATTATCTAAAAAGTGATAGGGAAGAATTAATGACAATATGGAAAATTAATGAATTAGATAATAAAAACAAAGGTATATTTGGTTGCTAAAACTAGTTTAGAAGAAGACACGGTAAGGATCCTTGCTGCACCACCTATGGAGAGCCACGCTGTGTCATGCACTGAAAACTGCATTCTACTCCACCCAACTCCATCCCCCCGGATACTGTGCCCTGGCCATGTCCACCTGCCAACTTCAGTCTGGTCTGCATTTGTTTTACCTATGCAGGGAGCATTAAAGGCATCAACCAACTGACAAACAGGATGACAGTTGAGGGCAATCCCTAGGGTTAGAAGGTAAGCCCGGAGGGTCAACTAACTCAGGGAGAAAGTACAAAACTGATCTGCAGCACCAGACCCAAGAAAAGCCATAGTTACTATCAACTACAAAACAGTTTGGTGCTACACTGTGAAAGCATTTCCTTTGTGTCAAGGTGGAATGGGAGAAGAAATCCAGTGCAGCACAGTTATGTTGCCAGAGAAGGCTTAAGTAGGCTCCATTTTGGAAAGGACTTTTGTAAGACTGAACCAGAGAAATACAGAACAACATCACTTCAGGGTTTCCAGGATTATCATACTACCATGACTGATGAAAGACAGCCATAGGAGACAGGTGTGAAGAGGGTATGGCCTAGACATAGACCTCTGGAGAAATTTAAGATCATGTTGAGAAGGAAACAGGCCCTGCCCTTTGTAGTCAGAAATCCAGACCAGCAAGCGTGGTTTGCAGAGAACTTTGGATCTAAAGTTGTTGCCATTAAGTTAAGCATTCTCCTTGCACTCCTGCCTTGCAGCCTACATCTGGCAAAAGCCAGAGGGCTTACTGCTTTTCCCATCTATGAGTACAAGCAAGGGCACACTTCAGCTGGAATGGTTGCCTCAGTTTAGGGTGTACGGACAGACTGGTCTGTGGAACAGGGAGAACACCTGACCAGAGAGCATAAAGCTAGTGAGACACAATCATGACTTGCTGGATCCCATGACTTCTAATCCTGGAAAGACACCTTTCATTCAAGAGATAGACGACTGATTGCTATTGTTTGTAATGGTTAATACATTGTGTCAACTTGGAGAATCTAGATGTTTGGCTAAGTGATTCAGCAGTTCTATATCCTGGGGTGCAAAGGACATGCCCTTCTTGCTCTAGGATGTTGTTCTTTGTGTCAATGTGAGAAGTTTAAAAGGTTAACTATGGGAGTGCCACCCCTGGGTGGGGGTAACCTGCTTACAATAAAAGGGAGGGAAAGAGGCTTGCACGAACTGCCATTCCCCCCTTTGCTCTTGTTGCTTTGTTATCTTCTGCCTTGGAGCCAGCCAAGTATGGACTGAAACCTCCACAAACTGTAAGCTAAATAAACCTTTCCTTCTTTCATTTTGGGTGTTGGGTATTTTGTTTCAGCAACGAGAAAAGTAACCAAGATACCCATTTACCAGTATGAGCAAGGGCACACTTTAGCTAGAATGGTTGCCTCAGTTCAGGGTGTACGGACAGACTGGTCCCTGTAAAAGGGAGGACACCTCACCAGAGAGTATAAAGCAAGTGAGAGACAATTATGACTTGCTAGATCCCATGACTTCTAATCCTGGAAAAACACCTCTCATTCAAGAGATAGAAGAATTATTACATTGTTTGTACTCAATGTTTTTTCTTTCTTTTTCCTTCACTGGTTTTTGGGCAGTTGAGGTTTTATCTTCTTTTTCTTTATGTTCTACTTTCTTCTTTTTATTTTTAATTTTTCTTTTTAGTTATTTTTCCCTTATTTCCTTTCTTTTTCCTTTTTTTCCTTTCTTTTGTTCTTTCTTCTTTTCCTTGCTCATTGTTTTTTTTTTTTCTGTTACTGTTACCTACTCTTGATCTTAGCCAAAAGGGCAGAGGAGCGATATTACCTAATACTGCTGTCAATTTCCTTTTACTCTGCAGTGGGACCCCCAAGCTCACCTTTCTTTCCTACTCATCTTCCATTAGTTAATACTTCAAATTTTTCTTTTCTTGTTCTCCAATTTCCACCTGAGGTAGAACCTCTCGGGTCCAGGGACCTGGGCCCGTGGTAAGCGGCGACAGTGAACAAAGCACCAGAGACCAGGCTGATGGCACAGATCCATTTTATTGCGGAAGTACCCAGCATTTTATTGAGCAGGCTAGAGGCATGGCATTGGAAGCGGGCTGGGGGGGTGGTTTGGAGGCGGTACTTTTGGCGGGGTGGGCGGGGGGCTGTGCAGAAGTAAGAGGTCAGAGCGGGACAGCCTAGGCAGGGCAACTCACTCCGAGTGCCGAGGACATGACGAGTCGGAGTGTGCTCAGACTCGCTCCTCCGCCATGGCCGTCAACCAGACCTCTGGACCTCTCTTTCCCACATCCAACCCTCTCTATCTTTACCAGTATTACTATTAAGGTTTATGAATCTTTGGATAATTTATGCTATTGTTCTTAAGTACTATTCTATTATTAGTTGAGACAAATTTGTTTTGTTTAGTCAATATTTATTGTAGGTCAATATTTTATTTGTTTTAGTGTTTAATTATAGATCACTCTTTCATGGATAAAAATGGTATTTTGTTGGTTCTTAGGGTATGTCAATATGCAATTTCTCCCTGACAGTATTATTGTTGCTGATATTATTAAATATGAAAAGTAACAGAGTTGTCAAAAAGTAATAGTTGTTGTTATCAATTGTTTTTTTGTGTGCAAATATCTGGCTTACCTTGATGTCATTAACAGTATTTCAATGAATTCAGGAAAAACTGGGTTTTGACCCAGATACATTGCAGTCTCCCCTCCTGGAAAGAAGTGAACTATGCAGAGAGGTGTAATAGAATAAGTAAAACAGGTAGATAGGATGAGCAGTTAAGTGGAAGAGAAAGAAAGGAAATCAGTAACAGGAAAATAATGTGATGACAGGAAGAATTCAGTACCTTTCAGTAATGTCTCTGAATATGAACAGTCTCAACTCCCCAATCAAAAGAAAGTTACTGGTAGAATTGATCAAGAAGTAAAATCCAATAGTATGCTTTATATTAGAAACACATTTACCCTGGAAGACATTTATAGACTAAAAATCAAAGGATGGTAAAAAAACAGTACATACAATGGGAACCCTGAAACATGTAGGGGAAGATATCCTATTTCCAAAGAGAGTGCACTTTAAGCCAAAACTCATCTGAAAGGGCGAAAAAATCACTACACATTAGTTAAAGGGAAAGATTCAATAGGAAGTAATTAACTATTATATATAAACCAAACAATGGCATATATTACTTTAAAAAACAAACACCACTGGATATAAAGATCTTATAAATATCAACAAAATTATAGTGAAAGACCTCAATAGTCCACCCTAACAAATACATAGATCAGCTAGATACAGATTTGACACAGAAATATCAGAGTTGAACCAAACCTTTAAACAAATGGATTTAATAGTTATCTTTAATGTTTTACCCAACAAAAACAGAATATACATCATTCTCAGAAGCATATGGAAGTGTCTCTGAAATAGACCACACATCAGCCAAAAAGGAATGCTTAAATAAATGCCAAGAAAAAAGTTAAAATTATTCTGTGCATATCAGACATTGCACAATGAAAGTAGAAATCAAAGTAAAAGAAATCACAGAAATTATGCTGAAATCTACAAGAATTTTAAGGAAGATAAAGTTCACACTCCTCAAACTCTTTAAAGAAATTGAAAGGGAAGCAGTGCCTTCAATGCAATTCCTGGAAACTAGCATTGCCTTGATTTTAAAACCAGGCAAGGACCTCACCAAAAAAGAAAACAATAGGCCATTCTCTCTAACAAACATAGATGCAAAAGTCCTCAGCAGAATATTAGCAAGCAAAGTGCAACAAATCACCAAAATTTCATATATCATAAAGAAGTAGGATTCATGACACAAATGCAGGGATAGTTTAAAATATGCAAATCATTATATGTGTTACATCACATAAATAGGAACAAAGACAAAAATCACGTCATCATCGCAGTATACACAAAATCCAACATCCATTCATGATAAAACCCTGAAGAAAATAGATAATATAACCTTATCTCAATGAGATAAAGGCCATTTATGATAAACCCACTGCCCACATCATATTAAATGTGGAAAAGCTGAAAACTTTCCCTGTAAAATCTAGAACAAGACCAAGATGTCCACTAGTGACACTTCTGGTCAATACAGTACTTAAAACATTAACCAGACCATCAGGCAGGAGAAATAAATAACTGACATATGTACAGGAATGAAAGAAGATAAATTATCATTATTTACAAGTGACATGATCCTTTACATAGAAGAACCCCCAAAATCTACCTAAAGATTTCTGGAATTAATGACTAAATTTAGCAATGTGGTAGGGAAAAAAAAAATCAGCACACGAAATTTCAACAGTGTTTCTGTACACCAATAATGAACTCTTTGAGAAAAACATTAGGAAGCCAATACCATTCACAATAGTATCAAGAAAAAATAAACACTTAAGTATTAACCTAATCAAAAAAGTGAGAGAGCTCTATAATATAAAACTACAGTGCTCTGGAAAGGAAGATCAAAGAGAACATCAGAAAATGAAGAAGTATCCCCTGTTCCTGGATATGAAGAACCAACATAGTCAAAATGTCCATACTTCCAAAGCTGTTATAGAGATCTAATGCAATACCATTCAAAATATAGCAACATTCCTCACAGACCTATTAAAAGCAATCCTAAAGTCTATATGGAAGCAGAAGAGACCCAGGATAGCAAAAGCAATCTTTATCCTTCTGCATCTGCCTGATTGGGTGGATGGTACCTCTGACGGATGGTATTCATGAGAATATTGTCCAATGACATCAGCAAAATTGTGCTGGCATTAGCTAGTATGTCTCTAACTCTTGTTGATTCTGACACATCCACAGGCAAATCATAAAGAGTACTTGACATGGTTTAGATCTAAATGTCCCCTTGCCTCACCATGTCTCATGTGTTTTGAAGGCAAGTTAATCCACTGGTGAGTTCACAGTTGAGTATGCTCTGTGGGTGGAGGTCTGTCACTAGGGTTGGAGGAGTATATTCTTCTTCCCAGCTCCTTCCTATCTCTCTGTTTCTTGAATTCCAGGGGATGAGCATATGTCCTGTACCACGCCTTTCCACCATGCTCTTTCTTCCTTAGAGCCAGGTAACTTTGAACTCACTGGACACTGTGAATGAAATAAACCTTTCTTCCTCTAAATTGCAGGTGTGGAGTATTTTATTTCAGCAACAGGGTAAGTGACAAATACAGGAGAGTCATGTCCCACTGAAAGGAAGGAGGCTGGCAGACAGTCATTTGGTGCTGACTGTCTTGCTTAATGAGGCTGCAGGGTAGAGTCCGGGGGGTGGAACCAGCAGTAGGTACAGTGTGTTACTGTCTGAATGCACACTTTGTGGAGCGGCAACATACATATTGGGTCAGCAAATTAGAAATGTATTTGTTCAAACAAACTGCTTTTATTTAGCACCACCATATATATCAGGCTTTACTACTATTTCATGAAAAGCATGTATTTCTTGCTCTTTGTGGAGTTAAAAACTGACACTAGAAAGTACACTTAATGTACATAATTATATTCTTAAAATTTTTAAAAAATGCCTGGCTTAATTACTTTTTTGGTTACTGAAACAAAATAACCAATACCCAATTTTAGAGGAGGAAAGTTTTATTTAGGTCACAGTTTGTAGGTTTCAGTTGGTAGTTGGCTGACTTCAGGGCAGAGTTACGTGGCAGAGGAGCATCGCAGAGCAGGGAGGCAGAAGGCAGCAAGCAGCAAACCAGCAACAACCAGAGACAAGCCTCTTTCTGTCCCTTGTGTCTTATCCAGACTAACCACCCTTAGGGCAGGTAGCGCTCACACCCTCAATCCTACCATCCCATTTTTGATCCCAGAGTCAAATACCTTAGATCCAACCACCTCTGCAAAGCTCCCCTCATGACTGCGTGAGACTTTTGGGGGACATCTAGAGCCAAGGCATAACAATGCATAATTTTTTGACCCTAATTCTGCTTGGTGTGTTCTTTGCTACCTTGTGGATACCCTTTCAGTCATAGATTCCTCAGAAAATGCTTACATTTTCTAACTCTATTTTTTCAATGTTGATGAAGAACTATGTTTCAGTCCTGATATATGTAAAAGTTTACTTAGAACAAGTAACATTTTATTATTGAAAGTTGCTAGTAATATTATATTCTAGATAATCAAATATAAATACAATTATACCTAGAAACTATAAATTACCAGTTTTAAGCATGTGATCACATAGTTTTCAAATTGTTTATTTAGGAGATAAATTACTATTAACATTGTAGCATCAGCTATCCAAGGATCAAAAACCATTGTTGAACAAACTATATATAAGAAATATTAAAATAATACAAATTATTTCATGTGATTTAGACATTTTTATCATTGCTATTTTATTTCTTTTCCCTTAGATTTTGGCCACCCAGCAAGTAATCCATTTTCCCATGTAGGGAAGATAAGACCAGGACGAGAAGATGAGAGTGGAATTCAGACTAATTGGCAGCTAATGTATTCATGTGGCCCAAAAGAAGTGAGAGTGGTTTTAAGAAACCTTCATTCATGTCATTGGAGGTAAAACAATCTACAGATAGAAATGAAATCAGCAACCCAGTTGTGGAAAAGGTCAAAGCTAAAATGAAAGCAAATTGCATGGCAAACATTACTTACATTATAATACTAAATATAGGAAAACAGCAACAAGAAATTAAGGCAATGGTAACTAAAAAAGAAGAAATTTGATTCCACTTGCATGTCAAAATTCTTTTCACTAAGATGCAATCTGAAAGCCCACAATATCAGACCCTTCTGGGTTTGTTCAATTCCCTTTTCCCATTAGCTTAATTATTTATATGTTAAATTAGATAAACATTTTTTAAAAAGTAGTTAGATGAAAATAATTGTCCCATAATAAAAAGTCCATGAATACCTTAACGGCATCTGCAGATGAGAAACATAATATTGTAATGAGGACCACAAAGAGACCATGAATGAAGTTTTTGTTGTTCTAAGGAGAGATATTTGGGCAAATTTTAAGTCATGAAGTCTTTCAATTTAGAGACACTATAAAAGTATCTTTCTAGCAAATGACTCAATTTTTGCATTCTGCTAATTTGCCAGCAAAAGCACCCTACTGAAAGAAATCTTGAGGCACAGCGCTGGATCAAAGAGAAGTCACCGTGAGCGCCTGTCTCTTGATAATCACCTGCACACAATCCTGTAAAACTGAGGGAAAGTCTGAGAAGCCATGGAAATCCAGAGCTGGTGAGGGACGGCAATTGCCACATAGGTTGATCCTGACATGGAGATACAGAGCCACCAATCCTTGGCTAGGGCAGAATTGGAGTGGTTTAGCAATGAATAACATTACTGCTCTTTTGATTGAGGGAAACTGCTGGCCATGTGAATTGGGTCAAAGGTAATAGGTAAGAAGGGAGTTTAATTAGGGCCGTGGTGAACACAAACAAGAGAAAAAGTATTTCATCCCTGAGGTAAAAGACAATTGGATTGGAATTTTAGTAGAATTTGAGAGTAAGATCTACAGGGTAATGTATAATAAAATGGCCTTTTCAGCTGTTGACCAGAAGGAGAGTAAAGAGAAGGCATTTGGGTATTTTTGGAATTTTGGTCAGCCTGACAGATGTGGGGGGGTTTACTTGTGACTTCGACAAAAAGGAGAGGTCAGGCAAGAGAAAATTGACTTTATCCCCTGGAGATAAAGTAATAGGGGACAGAGTAATAGTGCAGAGAGGGGCAGAAGTGACCTGGCTTTAGTGGGATGGAGAGAGGTGTTTGACTGAGACCCAGGGAGGAGGAGGAGATAGCTCAGACCCTAGATTTAGGGGAGACAATGGGGGTTTTGAGTGAGGCCAGAGAAGGAAAGAAAAGAAAGGCTGAACTGACAGAAGGGCTCTGGGAACTGTTTAGGCAATATAGATTAATGGGAAGTGAGTTATGTAGTGAGCAGGTGTGGAGAGATTAAAGACTTTTTTAGGTAGGTGATGAGAGGGGTCTTGGTTGTCTATTGAGATGACTGCTGTTTATCCAGATTTTATTAAATCTGGTATTATCATTTAGGTCATCCCTTGGGGAATATACCAGCCTGGATTCTTGTTGATCTTGAGGCCTGGTCTTTAAGTGATGTGTTTTGGTGACAGTTGTGGTATAGACAAGGCCAAAGAAACAGTTAAGTAAGTATAGGCCAAATGATAAAATTAATAAACTTATTATGAATATAACCAACAAATGTTTTATTAGGAAGACCCAGTGATAACATTCTATAAAGAGGATAAAGAGAAGGTCTTGGGAAATTTAGAGTCCAATATGACCCTAATCTGTCATCTAAAATCTTGACTTGCCATATAGACAGAAGGATTAGGAACATATTCACAGCATTCAGCTTTTATAATGACACAAGTATTTTGTGTGTGTGTGTGTGTTCTTGGTAGAATATCTAATGTCATCTGATTTTGGAGTACAAATTGTCATATATATATTTCAATTTAGGAGAGGGAGAGAACAATCATGGTGTCCTTTACAGTAATGAGCTGCCATTTTGGAGGGCATATAGACAGATAACAAAAGTTTATCTACATTTTTCCTTATACTGTTCTATTGAATGTTTAAGACCAAGTTAAAATGAGACGTCTTTAACTAAAATTGACCTCTCACTGTTTGTCAAGGTCCAGTAAGCCTCTTCAGGCAATACTCTTGGAACTGTGTATAGAGCCTTTCAGCTCTTCTGTCAGTGTCAGCTGCCAGGATGCGTCACTGTCCTGCTTGACCATGTTTTGGTGATCCTCCTTAACCATACTGAACATCTTAAGGATCCCTGTCCTCTAGGGTTTATCAGTCTTCCTGCTTAGGAAATTGGGTAACTAACCAGAGTTGTAGGATGCTGTAGAAAATGTTCTCCCATATCCTGGTTTTCTGTTGACCATGGAGGTCCAGGGCTGAGAAATTGTCTCTCCTCTTGGCCCAGTTATGTCTAGTTTCCATTGCTAAATTTTAGTTATTGAATACCCAGAAAAGAAGATAAGATTCCTTATATCAGTGTTAGCAGACGTAAAGCACAAGGGGAAATTGTTTAGATAGCTGTTGCCACTGTTAAAGACAATAATTGTTGGAAGCTTTAGAGTTGGGAGAGCATTTGATGGAAGGGCAGAGGAGCAGCAGATGGTTTGAGCCTTGCAGCTGAGTGGGCCTTCAGAAGGTGGCTCTGAGTGGGCTCAGGCTTGGTACGGATCAGCTAGCTAGTAGAAGCAGGTAGCCACAGTGTGATAGCACCAAGGGGAGGCACAGGGCAGGCCAACCAGGGGGTGCCATGGGCTGGTATGCTGTGGCAGGCATGGCTAGGGGAGTGGCCTGCTGTGTTCAGGGATCCTGCAGCATGAGATATTAAGGAAGCATGTCGTGTAGGCTTGTGATTTTTTACTCAGCCTGGGCTCCCACACCGGTGTAGACTGCAGGCTCTGTGTGCAGGTGCTGTGGTCTCCCTACTTTTAATTTTACAGTGGTGTGTGTGTCTGCTGTGTCATGTTGCCAGGGCAAAATGAAGGTGTAAGTAGGCTCTGGGAAGGGCAGGTTGGGCATGTCAATGTGGGCATTTGGCACTGTGATCACACAGCCTGAAACCCCTGGCTTGGGACTGGCCCATAGGCTGGACAGCTGGTGCTTTGAGGGTGTGTCTCGAAGCAAGTGCTGGTGTTGGGTGGGAGTCACATGAGGGGAAAGTCAGGGAGGAATCCGTGGCAAAATCATTACCTAGCAATTTATAAGTTTACAGTGAAGGTTTTAAAGTTCACAACTTACTAGCAAAGTATCTTTTTCTCTAATTTTACATGCCTCCAAAAAAGGGAAAGTACAAAGTTCCAGGAAAAGGCCAGAAATAAGATCAGAGAAAGTAAGTTTTCTCACACTCAGTGAGTTTTTGAAACAATGTGCCCCTGAGTCCTCATTCTCAGGCTGGCAAGGTGACAGTGGGGAATTTCAAGAGCTAAGATAGCCTGCACAGTGGCAGAAGATCAGACTGGAAAAGAAAATGAGGTACTACAGGCTTGACATTTTTTCTAGAGTGTAGAAGAGGACCAAGCCAGTTTGTCTCAGTGATATCTGTCCTCCAAGTCTTAAGAACAGCCACTGACCTAGGGTCATTTACCTGGTGGAAGAAGTCTAATGGTTTATTAATAGGTATACATATATATGCTGTCTCAGATAAGATTAAAACCCATAGAATCACAAGTCAAACAGTTGAAGTGAGTCTAAATGTAACATATATACAACAGGAATGCAAGACTTTCTCTACAAGGATAAAATATTCCTTTCAAGAAACATCATAAAGTGATTTATAAAGGGCAGAAATGGTGGCTTAGGCTGTCTGCAGCAATAGCAGGAGAAGGAGCCTTAAAGTCACAGACAGCGTTAGAAGCTCAGATGAGAGAGTTTGCCTG
The DNA here is from genome assembly GCF_000276665.1 of Chinchilla lanigera. Taxonomy (NCBI): domain Eukaryota; kingdom Metazoa; phylum Chordata; class Mammalia; order Rodentia; family Chinchillidae; genus Chinchilla; species Chinchilla lanigera. The sequence goes on along the minus strand of NW_004955402.1, from coordinate 27,058,814 downwards.
ATAGGAAGCAGTCAGCCTGGCAGGAACTGGGGAGCTCTCTGACTTCAGATGGTCTTGAAAGCAGGATTAGGGGGAAGAAGAGGGAGGGAGAGGTTGGGGACTTCCCTGATCTGAAGCGTCCAGTGAGATCTTGAATGGCCAAGGCTGCAGGAGCTGTAGGGACCATGGTGCAAGGATGATGCTGGGTGGTCTTAGCTGGGATGGAGGCTCAAGACAGTTTAAACTCTTCCAGAGCTAGCTTGCCTCCCTGCACAGGTTTTGGCTGCAGGTGTTACACATGGGGCAGTGGGTGGGGACCAGCAGAGACCACCAGGCTTTTCTAAAGGCAACATGGCATGGAATTTTTTGTCATGCCAGCCATGACACGGCAGACAAAGGGCAGACAGACAAAGGAGGAAACACTTTCTATAGAGAACAAAAAGAAGTGTGCCTTTTTTATAGGGATGGAAAGAAGGGAAGGGATATTAGGTGGGAAGATTTTAATAAACATGTGGTAAAACTTCTCTGGCTGTTTTGTACATCAATGGGCAAAGTCCTTGAAGGTCTGGTGTAAATTTTCAGGGGTCTGCAGATGTCTGCAGATATCCCCTCAGGACCTGCAAAATTCCTTGTCATATCTTACCTTCTTTATACCAACCTGTGCTTGGCCATTCAGCCTTAGAGTTTTTACATTTTCTGAGCTCAAATACTGTAATTTATGTACATTGATGTGCATTTGAGTTGTTTATTCCCAATCTGTTTGTAATCTTTATTGTATTCCAGAGAGTATGTATTAGTACTATTAGCCAACTGCTTTAAATTTTGATATTTCCCTAATTCTGTATTAACATAAATTTATGTCCTTCAATTATAAACACAAATGCAGATTATTAAAATGTTGAAAATGTGAAAACACAAAATGAGCCAAAGGGAAATATATTTTTAATGCCTTGGTATGTTAATTCTTCAAAATTTTTCTGAATATGCTAGAATACTGGTATTTGCAAAGTTGAAGCCATGAATTTTTAGAAATTAATATCTGTCTCATAAATTAAAGTTAATATTTTAAAAAAATTCATAACATCAAACCTGTTTCTCTATTTTTTCTGCCAATTTGCTTCTATGCTTTAGAACAATTCTATTTAAATCTCATGAAACATGAACTTCATTTAATATGAACTTTAATCTCTTGTTTATAATGTGACTTTTTGCAATTTTTAGTACCCTATATTTATTTGTCTAAAACTTTAGTTATGAAACTATGTACTATAGTGCTCAGGGTGTCACAGATAACTCACATGGATACATCAATATATTTTAAATTATTAAGGTAAATAGTGTTACTAATTCATGCTGTATAATCTACTAACTCAAGGTAATCTGTAGGTTCTGTAGATTATGATAAACCATAATCATATACCTTAGTAGCATCATACCATGAAAGAAGTTTTTAGTTTTGGATGCTTAAGGGATATATTCTAAATTATGATGTTTCAGATTTTTAAAAAATTGTAAAACTATCTCTCTACTAACTGATTTGATTTTTGTCTCTATAGAATAAAACACCCTTGCTTGAGCACAGGGAAGGGAAGTCTCATAGTACACAGTATTCAGTTTTCAGATGTATTCTATGATTATACAAAGGTATTATATGATAATCAATATACCGAAAAAAAACCAAATTGGTAAATTTAATTCAAATAAGGTTTGAAATGTGATATATGAACAAGTACAAATATTTCATTAATAAGAAATGATGGTTATTTTTAAAATATTCATTTTTATGTGTATGTGCTATTTGTCCATGCAGCTAATCTATTTTAAAGCATAAGCACTTTTAAATTTACTTTGACTAAGCTTTGCAATAAAAAGACTAATTCAGTATTTGTTTTGTAAAGAGTACTGCAAAAAAACTTACTGAGCCAATCAATCATAATTGCTGGGAATAATTGGAAATGTGTAGCCTGTAGTGTGGAACTTTTAAATTAATAATTGATAATTACTTAAATCTTTATGAATTTACATGTATTTCTAAATTGTTTATTGTTGCAAGATAACTTAGTTGGGTATAAAATTTTGAATTGTAAACTTCACTTCTGCATATATCATAGACTAATTTTTGTTGTTTTACAACAGCAAATGAGGAAGTACATTCAAAATTTAAAAGCTTATTTAATTTGAAAAAAAATTAGGGCTAGTGAAGTGAATATTGAATTCAAATACAAAATTATTGGCAGACTAGAAACTGTAAACTATCTCAATTGTGTATAAATACTCTTTATAGTCAATCATAGTTAACATAAAATATATTAATCCATGGAAATGGTATATATTTTAGTCAATAAGACATATTTTCTAGGGGCTGGGGATTTATCTCAGCAGCACAGCACCTGCCTGGCAAGGGCAAGTGCACGATCATGAGTTTGATTCCTGGTACCGGAAAAAAAACAAAACAAAACAAAACAAAACAAAAGACATCTTTTCTAGAGAGTAAACTGTTTTAGTTAGTTTTTCAATAAGTTCTATGATCAATCTTGCTTTCTGTTTTTTTGCACCAAGAAAAATCCATGTTTGTGTTTCATTTAATCAGATTAATTATATTTTAATAATTCTACTATTGTGTTTTCTTTATTTTTTTGTACTAAATACATTATAAAAAGTATGTACATTTAAAAAAATCCATCGTTTTCCTACTCAATGAAAATAAATATGGAAAACAGCACAAGAAAACCTTTTGAATATATCCGAACACTGTTTTCCTGAGTTGCAAAGTCACAGTACTCCTAGAAAATGAATGTTTCTGACCAAACTATTTAGAAATATTGCTAGAAATGAGATGGTTGAAATATTCACCGGTGAAAAGTGTCCTATGGCCATGGTTATTAAAGGAAGAGCAATGTGCTACTCTGTATCTTGATATATGTAGCCATTTGTCATCCTTCTTAGGGACTGGCGACTTTGTGGTTCTGGCAAAGACTTTGCTGATACAATTCAGCACGCTGAATTCATTGGTATTCATTTAAATTACTCATTTTGGTTCCCCAGGGCCAGTACTTCAGTTTCATTTTGACTTTCAGGCATCACTGAACCAAAAATGAAAAGCAAAGAAGAGCCAAAACCATAGAATCTCATTTCATTTTGAGATTAAATTGGGGAATTTGCACCAGAAATGATCTTGACACAGAAGAATGCTTCCTATTATTGGGGATGGTTGTTAAAGCCAAGAACCTTTTCAGGAACTGAGCCTGATGATTTGGTTGATAACAAAATGAAGAAACTGGGTAAATATCAGGTGATTATCACCTGGTTTGGGGTTTGCTGCAAACATTTTGCAAAGCTCTAACTGTTATGTACATTAGTCACGCTACTGGAGCAGAAAATCAATACAACGAGGTTCCAAAAATAAAATATTCTTTTGGAATGTTGCTCTGAACTAATTAGCAATGACTCATTTAAAAGGACTTACCTGTCATTAGGGGAAAAAGTGTTTACAAAAATCAGTTTCCAGAAATTTTCTTGAGATGGAGAAAGAAGAAAGATTAAAAACTTTGATTCACTGATTTTCGTTTTGATAATAAAAAAACTCAATCATTTTTCATCTGTCTGTCCTATTCTTTGTCAAAATATAGAGTGGAAAAATTCCTCATAAATTAAAGTTTACTGTAGTGGTTGATGCACTGTATCAACTTGACAGTTGAAAAGTTTAAAAGCTGAACTAAGTGACTCAGCAGGGGGTCAGGGTCCTCATTCTGTAAACATCCTGAGCTTGTGCAAGAAGAAGGCATAGAGATGGCACAGGCAGGTAGTCTGCTTATAATATAAGGGAAACCAACAGGCTTGACCCCCACCTTTTGCTATTGTGGCTTTGCTGTCTTTCACCACCTTGAATAGTTGCCCTGGCACCATGCTATTCTGCTTTGGAACCAGCTGATTACAGACTGCAACCTCCACAAACTGAACTAAATAAACCTTTCCTTCCTTACTCTTTTGCTGCAGGTATTTTGTCTCAACAATGAGAGAAAAGTAACCAACAAAGAATTTGGTACAGAAGTGGGGTTGTTACTGTAATTGTACCTGATCATGTGGCTCAAGAGCCTTTGGGAATCACTTGTGGGAAGAGTTTGCAAAGGTTCAGAGATGTCACTTGAAAGAGTAGAGTAGAATGCCTTAGGTTGTTCTGTATGGGAGGATCAGGTTGGAGCTCAGGAGACCAGAAATGTTATAGAAATTCTGATGTTAGAGACCAGGTTGGAAAGTTTCTGCTGTGAAGGACTGCACTGGGTGCTGGACTCTAGATGATGTATGTTATGGCTTGGCCAAAAGCTTGTCTGCTTTTTACTCATGTCCAGAGACTTTGCCTGACTAAAATTAAGGGTGGTAGACTAATTAGTCTGACAGAAAAATTTTCTAGGCAATTGAATGTTGAGGATGTGGCATGGCTGCTGGTGGGGACTTTTAACCAGATTTATGCTGAGAATCAAGATCAAAGACCCCAGCAGGATGATTTAAAATGTTGTGTTTTGCCAGAAAGGAAGCTCCAATAAAGTTGTGAACTACAAAGGTTGAGCTAAGGAAATCTCAATTTCAGAGAAGCAACAGGAGAATATAAAAGACAGCTTGAAAGCATTACAAGAAGCAGTAAGTCTCCACCCTTTGCAGCCTCAAAACTGCAAAAATGAAAGACTGCACTGAGAAGAAAGCCACAGAGTACCATGTCCCAGAATGGTGACAGTGTAGAAAATTTATTCCTCAGCATTGGATTCAAAGAGCCCAGTGATCCAGGCACTCAACCCCTAAGAGAGAGGGAAGCCTGGCCACTGCTCCAGCTAGCAGAAGACCTTGGCATCATCCACATGGTACTGCTTTTAGGTGCATGCAGAATGGAAGAGTTGTGGAGTTAAAAAAGCATCCACCTAGATTTCACAAAGCCTGGGAGGGCAGGCAGTGTGCCCCTGAGAGGGCAATTTTGAAGCTGTGAGGGTAAAGCCAAAGTTGCAGTGGAGACCCCAGAAGTTTGGAAAAGCCAGGAATGTGGATCATCTAAGGAAATCTGCAAGGAGGAAGCAAAGCCAGCCCAAGAGAGAAACCATAGGAGCTCTAACTACCAGAAGTGCAATAGGGGTGGAGGCATGCAAGCCCAATGGATCTCACAATTTGCCACAGATTACCTTAGATGCTGCACAAGGAACCACAGGACTTAATGTCCACCCTGCTGGATTTTGGACTTGCTTTGGTCCCAGTCCTTTGTATCCCTGTTTTGTAACTTTTGTAACTTTTGGAATGGAAACTGTTACCTTGTTCTATTTAATGTTGGAAGTGTTTAAGTTTGTTTTTATTTGTATAAGGGATTATAGCTAAGAGTTTGATTACGTCTCAGAAGAGACTTGTTACTTGGACTTTTTAGCAATGTTGAATCTGTTAGGACTTTGGCAATTCTTAGAGATAGACTAAATGCCTTTTGCATAAAGGGATGTACATGAGTCTTTTGGGGGTGAAATGTTATGGTTCTAATGTAATATAATGTTGATAGACAATATTGGTTTGTAAAGATTGTTAAACTTGTGTTGTAATTTTGAAGTTGTTTAATAAAAATAATTCTTTTCTTGAAATAATAACAAGGCTTCTAATACTTAGAATTGCAACCTCTCAAAACAAAATGATTACAGTCACATGGGAAAACTGTGACCACTCAAGAGAAATAAAGCATGTGATGATTAATTTTGGTTGTTAATTTTGGCTGGAGTTAGAGATGTTTCGAAAAGAATACAGCATAGGGAGCGTGTTTCTAGAGATGACTAGCATGTGGGGTGGTGGAAGAACCTGCCCAGAATGTCAGTGGCATCCTCCAGTAGGCTGGGTCTCAGTTAGAACAAAAAGATGAAAAAGCAGGAATTACCTGCTCCAGCATGCTTGATTCAGCTTGAGTGGTTTTTTTTGCTAGGACTAATTATTCTTCAGAGTTTGGAAATCACAGAGTTTCACACCAGTGACTGACCAGGAATCTGCTAGGTCTTCATCCTCAGACTTGGGCTGTGTCTTTGGTCTCTCGTGTTTTGAACCTTGTAAGTTTTAAATCAAACAGCTATTGGTTACCTTGCCTTTCTACCCTGCAGGCACCAATTAATGAGACTATCCATTCTTTGGTAATGCATGCCTATCTAATAATTTCTGGCTTTAATTTATGTACATTCTATTGGTTTTGTTCCTTCGGTTAACACTAATTAATACAAATATATCTCTGTTTTTTCTTGTGAGTCAGATATTAAATCTTTATAATTACCAGGTCACTTCTCAAACTGATGAAACAATGAAGAGCTCAATAAAAATCCCTCTTTCTACCTATTCTTTTTCTATTCCATCTTGCTTATTTTCCCTTTTCCTTTGATCATATACTTACTTCCTTCATATACTTCTCCCGGGAGAGGTTTTTGTTCTATTTAGTTATTCTAGGCATTTGGAGCCTGAATTGTTAACCACAGTACAAGCTCCACCTGCAACATCACACTGAGTCTCACACATCTGTTCCCCATGTGTGTTTGTTTGTGCATAGCTATTGAGTTACATTTATGCTAAGGAGTTTTTCACCAAATGAACCCAATGATAGAAAAAAAGTAAATACATGAGAATCAACAATTTGAAGCTCTAGATTTGAGGATTCAGGATATAAAACTGAAAGCCAGACAATAAAGATAAGAGTTAGGGGTGAGTAGGCCATAGAGTACAATGCAGATGGTATGGGAAATAACCAAATTATGAATATGATTCTGACAAAACAGATATGGCTTCAAATTTGGACAGCAAGAGAGTGTCAGGACACTAATCAATCCTAGATAATGGAAAAAATATTTTCACTTTCTTGTTCACAATTATTTAATTTAGCAAATAAGAAAGGAGATCATATTAAAAACATCTATTTTTTGTTTACAATAACAAAAGCAAATATACTATTACAAGACTTGTGGGCTTATAGAAAAATGACCAACTTTAAAACATGTGTACTTTTAAATATATCTTGTGTCCCAAAATTGTGCAATCAGAAGACTTCAAATACATTTTTGAATCAATTGCAAATCAGCTACTAGGATGGAAGAGAATTTTTAGAAATTTATTTTTAAAAGATAGCTTTAACAGAACTCTAAGCCTGAGAACTGACAAATTAAGAATTTACTATCCACTTTAACTTAACACAATGCAGCAAAGAATGAGAAGATGCGTAGAGGGAAGCAGAGAAAATAACACTATTATGAACGAGGGGGAGGATGAATATATGAAGCATGAATTATACTGGAAGAAAGACTACAAAATGAAATGTTGAAAGAGAGAAACTATATGATATATTTGGTTTTTTAATTTACATGTGTTATAGGATTTTATAAAAGTTAGCTCACAAATGAGTTTAAACCTATTTGGTTTTTTTAAAAAGGCAATTGACTAAGAAAGAAAAGATAGGCTAATGACAAATGGTAATGTATGCATTCAGGAAGGGTGCCAGTGTTAAATCCTGATTTATTTAATATTTTAATGCATGAGAAATACATGAGATTGTGGATCAAATTAAACTGTGGTGATTTTAATCCCTCAGGGACTAGATAAATCTTCTCTGCTTGCAATCAGAGCTTTCCTTTTAGCTTTCTTTCTTAGTATCTGTGATTTTATTCCAGCTGGCTTTACCTTGGGTAGAGGTGTACAAGCAAATCTAGGTTGCATGATGAGGTCAGGAAGCTGCAATCAGGACTTAGAGAATCCTCACTGGACTCGTTTCCTTACTGCTCGGGAATCTTGAACAAATTAGCAAGATTTTCAGGGTTAATATTTTCTTATATAACATAGGAAAAATTATCATTTTAAATAAAGCTTAATAAATAACAAAAGTTACCACAGTACAACAGAAATATCTAAATTTATTTTTAAAGTATGTGCATCAAGAAGAAAATGACTTTTTCAGTAAATAATAGCTTTCTCCCCTTCTTTTCATGCATGTGGTCTAAAATGCTAATTTTTCAGATAGGGAAATGCACTTGGAAAGAAATTTTAAAAATGTTTAGATAAACACGTAAAATAAATATAAAGGCAAGTGTACAGCAAATCAAATATATGTATTTCTGCATCAGTGCTCTTTCTATCTTATCATTCAAAATTTTGTTTCTGCTTCTGTTTACTTTTGTCTAAAATTATGTTTGCTTTTAAGCTCAAGTTGACAGAATTATTGTGGTTTTGGTACCTTAGTGAATTTTAACATCCATAGGGAAAAGGCTTGGACACCAGCATTCCAGTTCATCTGACTATAAGCTATACCTACTGGACTATTATTCAATCATCATTAATACAAATTTTAGACTTTTTCCTTTAATAATCAATTTTCTCTTAAAAGATTATATAATTGTGACTATTTTATGCATTTGTCATATTCACTTAACTTTTCCTAAAAATAAATCCTTACTGTTATTGTGAATTCTTCTTTATTATTATTAATACATTTATCTGAAAAAATATGTTCTATTTCAGTTGCAGTTCCCATTCACTATATTTCTGTAACTAACATTGCAGTCTACATACATCACATATCCGCTTGTGTAGCAGAAATGTTTTGATATATTTTAACTGATATCTTTTTAAATATCAGGCAATTGTTTTCATGTATGGTTAAGTGAAATTAACATTGCCACTGTTTAAAGCTGATATGATCCACGACTGCAGGAAAGCCATCTCCCTATGGAACATCATAATCATTGATGGCTAAGAAAGTTAATTGGTATCTACTGAGTTTTAAAACTAAAATTATGAGGATAAGTACTAGATTTGAAGGTATTTTCTGAGCAATATTTTTTAAACTTTTATTTCTGCCTCTGAGGAAATACGATTACTACTCTGGAATTCATGTGATTCATTTATAATAGAAATATGTTTGTGTTTGCAGTATGGTGGCATCAGTGCTTAACAGACTGCAGATGACAACTATAAATGCTGAACAACATATATAAAGGAGTGTGTGATAGCTCTGAAGAATGAACAAAGGTAGCTTGATTTTGGAGATAATGGACACTTGAAAGAGCACTGTGCTTAGAATAAGTTTACCATTCTCACAGCTCTACAGTGAGGAAAAATGTTAGAGAGTAGTGTAGCCAGAACAGCTGGATCTGTCATAGAAAAACTGTTGTTTTTATGGTATAAGAACCAGAGGAATAGGGCAAGGTTAGCACAGCTACAGAAAAGTGAAGTTTTGGGAATATCTCCAAGAAGAGAAGCAGAAAACCAGAACCACTGTATGTGAACTCCAGTCAACTATCTGACTATTTCCTATGCCATGTAAAAGCAAGTAGATTCAGAGAAACAGAAAACTGCTGAAATAATTCAGCTGATATTCGATTTGCCCATTCAGGAAGGCAAGGTACTGTAGTTTTAGCTCAGTTGGTTAGCTGAATATATTAAAAATAATTTTTGTTTTGGAGAACAGAATCCAGATATGCACAGTTGAATAATAATAATGTCCAAAGCACAATCTAAAAAAAATTACACAGTACACAAAGAATAGGAAAATTTCACTCATTCTCAAGACTAAAGACACTTAACAGGAGACAAATGTAAAGTAATGCTACAATTATTAGATGAGGAAACAATTATGTTATGAAGTTCTCCATAAATTAAGGTAAAACAAGCTTTTAATGAATGAAACCTAGAACATGTCAGGATGAAAAAGGAATAAAGAAAACAACTGATAAATTTTTAGATTAAAATTATGATATTAAAAGCCTTCCAGATGAGCTTAAGAATTCTAACAATTAAGAGAAGAGAGGAAAAGTTTACTGACCCAAAAGCTATTATACATTATGAAATCTGAAGAAGAAGAAAATGCCTGAAGAAGTGCATGTGCCCTCAGCAACCTGTAAGGCACTATAAAAATAGCTGATATATTTGAAACTGCAGTGACAGAAACAGAGGAAAGAGAAATACTCCTGCACTAATATTTCCTTATCATTTGAATAAAGAAGCATAATATTTCTGCCATGATATATTTTCAATAAATGTCTCAGTTAGGATGCTTTCATATTTTAAATTCAAAATTAGTCCATTGATAAAAATATATGGTAGCACTTTGTATTTACTTAACATAGTCTGGGAAGTTCATGCCATCTATAAGTTAATTACTTAGAGAAAGCAAATTAAAAGGCACTTGTTTAAACCATGCCATGACAATGAAAAATAGGCAAATTTTAGGATACATTAATTATTTTAGGATACATTAATTATTTTAGGATACATTAATTAATTATGCTTCTTCATCCCTTAAAAGCCATTAACTTTTTAAATGCTACTTTTCAATACCATGACTGTCTTATTATCAACAAAATCCAGTTGGTTTCCATTCAGCTCATCATCCATGCCTTCACAGTGTAGAGTAACTTTGAGAAAAATACATATGCTGTATTATTGATAGCTGATAAAAATAAGATCTGTAGACCAGACTTCATGAATATGATGAGGCTAAGCAACCTGTACAAGATTTTCCTGACTTTGATCTTCTTAGTTCTTTGTCTTTAGTCCATTCATAAAATAACCTATAGGTACTACAGTATTTATGCATGAATATCTGCATTTATATGGGTAGATCCATTTAGGTAGTCATGTGCACCTAGTGGTCTAGACATATTAGAGATGACTTTTTAAAGAAAAATGCCACTCGACACGTTGCAAAATAAAAAGTATTACTGCTTTTTATACACATCAATTCACTGAAAATGAGAGGTGGCATATATTAAAATGTAACACTTTGACTTAAAGACACAATTTTTAAGTACCCTGTGGTATACGTACCCAACATATCTAATTTATTCATCATAATGGGGAAGGTTTAATGTGTTCAAAAATTGGAGTCTGATGTTTATTACAAATCAAGTCTCATTTTTAAATTTATTTTTTGTTTATTTCTCTCTGTTGTTACACTTAAAATTAGAGTACTTATAGTTTTTCTTAATACCTACTTACAGTGCTATGATTTACTAATTATTAAATTGTTTTTTGGAAATTATGTTTCCTGGATATGCAGGCCAAATGTATCAGAGAGTCTCAACTCTTCTTTTTCTTGAATGGCACATGTAACCCATCAGTAAATTTTGGGGGCTCTATTTTGAAGATATACTTTAAGCCCACCCGATCCTCCTGACCCTTAGCTCTACCTACCAAGTTTAGTATATGACAGTATCAGTATTTCTTGGCGTCCAGCATCAGCCTGATATTTGCTTGTAATCAGTATCTTTCTCCAAATGCGTTTTTCCCTCCTGTCAAACCGGAGCAAATCATTAAAAGTATACGAAGCACGAGAGTCCCCTTTTAATAATTTCCAATGGATTTTCATCATTATTAGAATAAAATCTAAAATACCCATGTTTATGTCCTAGCATTTGGCTAGTGTGCTACACCACTCTCCTGCCCTCCCGTTCCTCTCTCACCATGCTGTGCTTGTCTTTCTTAAAATGCACATTTTCTTAATTATGAGCCTTAACATGGAATCTTGCTAGGTGTAAATGAAAAAAGGTAAATAATAATAAAGAATCGCATGTATTGTTAGATGTGCTTTAGGAAGGAAGACAATAAATATATTCTCAGAAAAATCAGAACTTATCACCAATTGGCCTACAATAGAGTGATAGACAAAGGAAATTCTTTTCTTTTCTTTTTTTTTTTTCTTTCTTTCTTTTTTTTTTTTTCCAGTACCGGGAATCGAACAAACGAGCTTACGCTTGCCAGGCAGGCGCTGAGCTAAACCCCAAGCCTGCAGTCAAAGGAAATTCTATAGACAGAAATAAAATGATAGAAGAAAGAATTCTGGAATATAGGAAGGTAGAAAAGAACATAGAAATGTGGGGAAATCTTTTGAATTTTCAAAATTATGTTTTATGATCGAAATTAGAAGTACACTTTAACGATGCCTGATGTGGCTCTAAGTGTATATAGAGGAAATAATTCAGACTATATGTAAGGAAGGCAAAAAGATGTAACAAATAAAAGTTACTATATTTTACTTTAACTGGGAAAATACATCATTAACAGTGGAAAGTTATTTATGTATAATGTAATAATTAGAACAATTATTGCTAGGCTATAGAAACAAATACAGAAAACACCATAGATAGATAGAGTTCTAGAAATTGTTCAAGATATTTTAAGAATACAGAAAGATGAGCAAAACAATAATATACAATAGGTATTAGTCAATAACAATAAATCCAAATGGTCTAGATGAACACATAATCTAAAAGACTGAAAGGGAGAGAATGGATTCAGTAATAAAACTTTGTTATAATCAATCTATAGGAAACTTACCTTAAATATAAGAATATAGGAAGACTGACAGTAAACCCACAGGAATAGATTGATCATGACAAAAATAATGAAAGGCAAATAGGAATGGCTGTAATATCATTAGATAAGTTGCACTGCACTACAAATGAAAGATTGAGAATAAAATTATAGAATGATGGAAGAATCACTCTATGAAGTCATAGCAAACCTTAATTGTGTATACACCAACCAACATAGCTGCAATTCATGTAAAAATAAAATTTACAAAACTAAAAATAAATTCAGAATTTCACAAATATATACCTCCCCATATTTAGAACATTTAAGATCTATCTCACATTCTTAACTACTACACAAACAACTACATAAAAAATCACCAAAGATATAGGACAAAGCCTCTGTCAGAACATAGTATTAAACTGGAATTTATAGACTATTCCATCAGACAAATCCAAACACATGCTTTTTTGAGGAAATGTATAAAAATAGGCTATATTTTAGGCTATTGAAGAAAGGCCATCAAATTTAAAAGATCAACTTTGAATATATTTAAATATAAATACATTTTTGAATCTCTGGGGAAACTCATCATGTTTTTAAATGGTAAGATTAAATATTATATATATAAAAATTATTTCCAACTTATCTAAAAGTAAATGAAAAATAAAGTCCAATCAATTATTTTGCTTTTAAAAACTTTAGTTCATTTACTGAATTTCATTTGGAGATCAGATGTAATAACACTTCAAAATACTGTATTATATACAAAATGTTCTATTATATATAAAATGTTTTATTATATTATAATATATTCTATAAAAGGAGTTTTAGTTGAATTCAATTTTGACATAATAATCTTTTTTCTGCCAATTTTGGAAACAACCATTTTCAGGCTTATATTATGCAATATACAGAGTTGTCCAAAAATTATATATACAGTTCAGGAAAAGAAAAACTTGGATAAATATTTTAATGTTAAATTTATTGACACATCAAGAGACTAATACAAGTTACTCTTGGGCTCTACAATTACAAGAGGTGCTCAAAGTGGTGGCCATTAGCAATCAGACATTTATTAGTACAGCAAACTGCTGCTTGGGTAACTTTGGTCATTGAGAGTGCCGCACATGCATTTTCAATTTCTTTTCCAGTGGTCGGCAGGGTAGTGGGCTTTCTGAGATACACAGCATCCTCTAGGCTTCCCTGTAGGAGGGTAACACCATACGTTGAAAAAGCATCATACCATTTTTCTTTTCCTGAAGTGTATATGCATTTATTTTACAGACTATGTAATGGAAATAATTATAATTTATAGGGCAATTGCAATTATTAACATGTAAGAAAAGCATTTACCATGTATGTTAGCACTCATTAAGTCCAGATTTTCTTTTAGAGCTAACAACCAACCGATCAACAACAACAACAAAGCTACTGGATTTTAAATGAACAAGAATTCTTGCCTTTAGAATGAAGACTGAATTTTACATTTGTTGCAGTTGTACTTTTACGTGTTGGAAATGCATGTAATGGAGTTTCCGGTGTCCAAGTATGAAATATACAATAAAGATGTGATTTCTTTATGTTTCAGAGGAGAATGTTCAGTAAACTACTAAGAGGTGAACCTATTAGAATTATGTTTCATGAAAATAAAATAAATATTTTCTTCAAATCTAGATTTATACTATCCTAACTTTGCACTTATTTATTTATTTTTTAAAAATTTTTTGTTTTGTTTTTTTTCCCAGTACTGGGAATCAAACTCATGACGTTGCACTTGCCAGGCAGGCGCTGTGCCAATGAGCTAAATCCCAGCCCCCTATCTTTGTATTTAGATGCATGTGTGTGTGGGTGTGTGTCTGCAGAAAATATATAAAAGAATAGGGAGGATATTATATTCTACACTGTGCAGGAAAAAAAGGTCATGAATGTCAAATTTATTGAATTGATTGAGTGCAGCCTAGGTTGAATGTTTCACCGAAGATATTCTTTAAAACGGAACAACTTGGACTTAGACCATGTACTGTTGGAACACTGACTTGTCAGGCAAGATTTCCCTTCATGCTGGTGGAAAGGGACTGTACCTGATCTGAAGATGGGGAGTTAAGGAAATGAGACTTGTACAAGACATATAAGAACTTGTTAATTTAGAGAAACTCAAATACGAAGTGCCATCAAGTGCAAAGGCAGCCTAACCTGATAAGAACACTATAGTGTGTCCTCCTCCACTTTCTCACTAGAGCTGATGCCATACAGATTGTAGCTCTTCTACAACGTCAAAATGGCTAGGAAAGATAAACATTTTGAACCAACTCAAGCCATTAAGACAGCCTGCAGAAAGTGGCAAGAATGATGGGATCAATATAATCAAAGCAGGTAGATTATTTTGAGAAGGATTAGTGGCAATGTGTTTTCTACTGCAACCATTTTTTAATTAAAACATTCAGTGTTTTTTCAACCACTCCCTCATAAACTATTATGATAAAGGAAGCTCCCTCACAGTCAAAAGGTGTAAAACCATCTATCTTAAACCAACTTGCTATACCCTGATGTACAACAAATGAAACACTCTAAATACCGTATCTCTTGAGTGAGGTTTCAATTATCAAAAATTAGGGGCCAGGGATATAGCTCAGTGGCACAAGCACCTGCCTGGTAAGTGCAAGATCCCAAGTTCAATTCCCAGGAGCAAAAAAATAAATAAATAAATAAAAAAATAAAAAAGAATTAAAATTCCCCTTGCCCACAAGATCCTGCTTGGTTTTTACAAACTTTGCTTCTTGTATTGAGAAATTCACTTAGATGTTTAATTATCTCTGGAAATTAGGATTGTTTTTTACCACAGGAGTATTGGACTTGGCTTCAGATATTGTACTTTATACCCCCACACACATTGTGTAATTCAGAACTGTACTCCTTAAAATGGCTTCTATTTCTATTTATAAAAATGTTATTTTATTTAAATTCTTGAAGGTATATTTCCTTGGTTGAAATTTTAGGATTGATATGGTATGCTGCTTTGAGCTAATGTGGAAATAGTGCGATATTGGGGAATGAGTAGGATAGAATTTACTTTTTGTCTGGTCTTTCCTGAAAGTTCTTTCTGCCTCTCCAATAGAGAAAAGAAATATTCAAAATTATAGAATCAAAAATCTAAGATTTTTTCATTTGTTGAAAATTTAAAAAAGAAAAGTGAATGTTTTTATCTTGTTTTAGTCCTGTAAATTCACCTTAACCAAACTGCCTGCTTAGTGAAGTAAGAACTGGTAGATTCATTGTTAAGTTTTACTATGCACCCCAATGGCATGTTTGATCATTTAGGACACACCAATTTTTGTAGAGGCATTAACCATCTATGCGTAAAAGTTCTTAGTACTTTCTCCAAACTTATTAGCATTTCCTGCAAAATTGAACAACACAGTCATGAAAGATTATCTTGAAATTCATAAAATATTCTAAGAAAAATGTTTAAAGTAGAAAAAATATATCACACACTACATATGGGTGTTATGTCCCTCTCAAGCCTCATGCAGTCACAGGTGGGGCATTTCAAAGTTGGCTGAATCTAGAGAGTGTAATGCTAGGATTATGAGTGTGTTTATTAAATCAATCCACTGATTGGTTTGGCATAGTTCTAGGTGTGGATATTGGGAAGGCCCACCCTAGATGTGAGTAATCCTGCTGTAAGTTCATACAGCCTGGTGTGGTGGGTTGACTATTGGTGGGCAACTTGTAACACCCAGCTGAAACGAATCAGTGTGGTTCTGGGTGTGGAAGGCCCACCTGAAAATTGTTGCCAACAAAATAAAAAGGAGAACTGGAGAAGAAGAGGAGCTGTTAGGGTGCTGTTGGTTCTCCTGGTGCTGCTGGTTCTCCTGGAGGAGCTTGTCATTCTGGCTTTCCTGATATGAACTCAGCTGTTCACACTGGTGAAGGAGCTCGGGACCTTGTTGTCACTGAGAATGGCTGCAGTTCACTTTGGGTGACCTCTGATCCTTACTTTGAGCATTGCTTCCTGGCTCCGTGGCAGGAGATGGTATGCTGCTCAGTGTCCTGAGAAGTTTGTAACACTGGTTTTCCTGATATGGACTGCAGCAATTCTCATCACTGGAGGAACTCAGGACCTTGTTGTCATGGAGGATGGCTATGGTACTTTTCTTAGGAGCTCTGGTTCTTTCTTCGAGAGTCACTTCCAGGCTCCAGAGCAAATTCCTCAGCCTACTGGCATAGATCCTTCATCCCATCTGTGCAGAGTTTCTAGTTTCCACCATTGATCTTGGGGCCTTTTCAGCACAGATTTGTGAAACAGGCTTGTATGAGACATTTTCATGAGCTCTTGGCCTCCAGTTGGATTTGTGGGACGCATTATGATGGGCTGTACGTATTTAGCTGGACTCAGGCAGGACACTGCCGTGGGATCTAGGTCCTCAGCTGGACTCTTTTGGCCTTTAGTGTGGACAGATTTCCTGAACTCTTTTTGTATATGATTCTCTGGGTGACTGTTGTAAAATAATCCTAAAAATTATGTGTCCTGTATTGTTTTCCTTGCAAACCCTGACTACAACACCTTGGTGGAAGATAAGGGACAGGCAGAGGCCTGCTGTTGCCTCTTGCTGCTCTCCCCTACTTTGCTGCTTTGCCTCCTGGGTGCCATGAACGGTTTGTCCTCTGCCCTTCTGCCACATCACCCCACCTTGCAACCAGCCAAGTATGAGCTAAAACCTCTACAGACTGTGAGGCAAATAAACTTTTCCTCCTTTAACCTTGGGTGTCAGGCATTCTGTCTCAGCAATGGAAAAGGTAACTAAGACAAATGGGTAAGAGTTAACTGCAGAGAAGTCAAATAGTACAGCTTGGTAAGGAGGAAAGAAAAAGAAGAAAAAAAAAAAAGGAAGTGGGATGTCAAAAGAAAAAAGCCCTTATGATCCAAGCAAATGATTAAAAGGGAGAAAACTTTCCAGGCCATATTCAACAATAATAATTAGTTTTCATAAAACAGAGGGACTGACGGTGATTATAAAGAAGCTGTTCTGCGATGTTCTTCAAAATGTTCTCTAATTTATTTCTCTTCACTTTCTCTTTGAATCAGAACATGGCTTCTCCAGGACGTGGCCACTCGGCTGTGTGCATTTGACCCAGAGCAGCTTAGAAAGCTCGGCGCTGCGGCTGGAGTCCCTGGATTTGTGAGGCTTCCTGTGACTCTTTTCTATGAGGCACTTGACATCTCTGTCTCTCTCCTCACCTTCTTAACATGGACCCAATTAAGGAAATTCTTCCTTAATAAAAAAGGATCGGACGTGTTCTACAGCCAGGACTATAAGTGCTGCTGGCATTCTCTAGCATGTCTACCAGTACAAAAAATAGAATTCTCTCTTTGCAGAGGTGTTAGGAGAATTAATTAATGTTTATGAAGCACCTCAGACCATAGGATAAAAAAAGGTCCTGAAGAATTCTCTCATCGAACATGGTGTAACTGCATCATCTGACCTGTGATGAGGCAGAAGATAAAAATAGGCCACTCTGTGCAGTAACCCTACATTATCTCTGTGAGAGTCGTGCTCCACTCAGCCTCTGGAAAAGGCATTCACTAAGCACCTGGGGGGATACTGATCCCTACAAATCATGGCTTTTATAATTTTCATGGTTAAATTTTCTTCAACTTGATGCTCTTTATTGGATTGGTTGAAACCCTAATTCTTCCCCCAAATTCAGAGGCCAAGGATAAAGTCATTTTCACTTCTCTTCAAAATTTGATTGTAAAATAAAAATAGCAAATCACATAAAATTATAAATAATTAGTAAACTGTAAACTGATAACCTTACATCAAGTGTTAGTTCATACCACAAAGTCTTTATTCTGAAGTCTAAAATGTATTTTAAAGAATATATTCTCAAATTGGGAAGTAAAAAAGTTTTTTGATTGGATAATATCATCTTGCTCCCCTTTATATAAAAATCAAGTTAGACAGAATTAGTGGCAGAATATTAATTGAAACTTAAAATTTTTTACTCTCGGAAAAATGCATTTG
This sequence comes from Chinchilla lanigera, assembly GCF_000276665.1. Classification (NCBI taxonomy): domain Eukaryota; kingdom Metazoa; phylum Chordata; class Mammalia; order Rodentia; family Chinchillidae; genus Chinchilla; species Chinchilla lanigera. The sequence continues at coordinate 27,040,509 of NW_004955402.1, read as the reverse complement.
GACTGACTGCTCTAAATTGTGCTTTCTTTCAAATCATAGTAATATCTGCTTTGATTAGGTTTATTTACTCACAGTACTCTTGTGAAGGTAAAATAACACAGATGAATTCATCAGTGATAATGGACCTTAAAATAGCATTTATAGGAAATTATTATACCTCACGGAATCTAAGATGTAAATCTAAGACATAATTTAAACTCTTCATCAATACTACCTCATCTAATTGTGAGACAGGATCTCTCTTTGTAGTTCACGCTGGCCTTGAACTCACTCTGTAGCCTGAGCTGGCCTCGAACTAACATCAGTCCTCCTGCCTCAGCCTCCAGAGCCCTGGGATTACCGGTGAGGACTACCACATCAGGCCTTTCATATAATTCTCATTCTAACCTGAGAGGTAAGTGCTCTTATTACTAGCGCTTTGGAAATGAAGAATTTAAGGCAGGCAAGAGTGAGGTGTCTTGGCAAAGCTCACAAGTGAGAAGGAGATAGAGGTAAGGTTCAGTTTCAGTGTATTCGACTGCAGAGTCCACCTAGTTACGGTGTAGCAGACAACACTGGGACGCTCCACTCAGTAACTAAACCTTGAGTGTCAGGCAGCATAGACACTTTGTATATAAAAAAAAAGACTTTAAAGAAAATACATATTTAAACGTGTTATGGCAAAAAGAAATGCATTGGTTTCTTCTCTTTTTAGCCACTGCACTGAAAACAAATTGGTCCCCACGCAGTGAGAGTATGGCTTCCTGCCAAATGAGAACTTTGGGATGAACAGCAGGACTGACTGTGAGCTCACAGACAAAAGGCGGCTGTTCAGACTTGTTCTCTCTTTGAGGCTGTTCCATCCTAGCCAGATGAAATTGTGTCCTTGGATGTCTATTTGAAGAACTCGCAGTTGGCATTCTGTTACTGAGTGTCTGGAGAAGTTTGGTTATCTCTCTGCAAGGAATTGTAGGTCTGGGCTCGTGACCTTGTCACAAAGACTAGACCTTGTGCTTCTCCTGAAAAAAAAAAAAAAAAAAACAGATGTGTCTCCCCCCTCCCCCAGTTAAATGGGGTGTAAAACAGCACTTAGGCTTGTCACTGTTCCTCCTGGTCTCCATCAGCATTGCACTACTAAATAGTGTGCTATCGGCTCCAGCAGCTGCCGCCAAGGTAGGAGGTTGACAGGCTCTTGGATGGCAAGACATGTTTTCAGATGTGGGGTAGTCAAGGTGCCCACACGAGTAACCTGTAGGAGAATTTAGCCCTGGAGCTTTTATTTTCATGGCAATAACTCACGGAGAAGGGCCTACTTATATCAACTAGCATCCAAGAATGAGAGACTAGTAAGGAGAGTACAGCTAAATGAATATTTATTCCCTGAAGCTATCTGCTTTGGATCCTTGCTTGACTTTCTCAATTCTTTTTATCAGGTAGTGATAAATCAACCACTAAGAATTCTTGTGTGAGGACCAAACCATTGCAGTAATGCCACGTAAAGGATCAGCAGCAGCATGGGGTGTTTGACTTTGTGCAGTCCCACTCCTTTGGTTTTCTTGGCACAGGATTAGGCAGGGTTACTCACTAATTCTGCTTTTCACTAAGAAGCCTGAGGAGACATTGCTGTCCTACCTGAGAGGTACTAATAGACTCAGAGAAGAGGGATAATTCCTTTACTTTGATCCTTTATGGGTTTTCTGTTCGATGTGTCAACACAAAAGAAAGTACAAGAGGTAAATTGAAGAACGTGATCAGTGACAGCAAACCCTTCTCACAGTTCTAAAACTTTTACATCATGGACACTTCTCTATTGTTTGAAGTGGCAAGCAAATATACAGATTTCTGTTCAGTATGTGCTACTTGGTGCTAAAATACCAATGACTTTTTCCATAATTAAAACGCTGAGATTCTTAGATTATCTGTTGAGCTACCACCAGTGTTCAAACTTTTGCAAATAGTAGATCAAGGACGGAGAGGAAACACTATAGATAGTAGTTATGCTTGGCAATAGACCATAGTAGTTGGGAGTGTTGGCTTTGAAATAATACTAACTACACAGCAGTAAAGACTTACCACTTGCTATTCCTGCATCCCATGTACATCACTTTAAATCAAGGGATTTTAGATCTGTAGAGTGAACACAATAGCAACAACCATGGGGAGTTATAGTGAGGACCACACAGAACAATGCAGGAAAGTGTAAACTGAAAATGTGTCAAACACTACCCCTTGGGTACACGATTAGTACAAGATGTGGTTATTCCATTTCAGTTTAATTATAGATATTGTCAAATATTTATAAGTTTAAAAATAAGGCTTTAAAATCTCACTGACTTGATCAACATCATTTAAAACTTAGGTACAGATAACTATAACAAATTATAACTGAGATATCATTCCCCTTTAATTTTCCTACTTAATTCCCATGATATGCTAATTTGTGCTCATATATATTTCTGTTTACACCCCAGTACTGAAATAGGTACACATAGGAGTATTATGGTTAGCACTAGATGGTGAAAGCATTGTTAGTTTGCATTAGGGAAAAAGGAAAAAATATTCTTGAATTGTTTGCCTTCTTCCTGATCTTACTGATGCCCCTCAATATGTTTTCATCATTTTTCAATATTCTACAAAATAGTACAGGTCCCTTAGTGACTGGTTTCTGTGCAGTGACTTTGTTGCCCATTGCCAATTTTATAGTTGTAATTGTATCATTCTGGAGACCATGAGTCAAGAGTTACTCATTTTGCAGAACTAGCAGAAGACATGTTTTTATTATCACATGTTTGTGGTACCTAATGCTTATATTCCTTGTGGGAAATTGGTCCTGTACATAACATATCTTAATTCCTTTTTTTATCCCATTTATTTTCTCTCCCTTCCCCCTCTTTACATCTCTTAATTCTCTGCTTGTTTTTAAGTTGCAACATGTAATCTTTTCATTCTTTTTTATAGTCTGTACATGTGCAAAACACATCTTAATTCATGTTTCATCCTCTTTCTCTCCTCTCCCTTTTCTCCCTTCCATCTCTTAATCCCTTTTCCCTTTTAGAAAGATCCACCTCCCTACTTTTATTATGTGTCTTTAATTTTGCTCTTTATTTATAATTTGTATTTTTCATATAAGAAAAACTATGCAATATTTAAGCTTGTGTGTCTGGTATATTTCATATAACAATATGGTCCCAAGGTGCATCCATTTTCCCATGAATGATCCAAACTTACCTTTCTTTATGGGAGAGTGATACTCCACTCTTTGTAAAATCCACGTTTTCTTTATCCATTCATCCGGTGATGGATATTTTTATCAGTCGCTGTCATTCCACTTCTCTTACTCTCTCTCTCTCTCATTCTGAATGAAATAAAAATATAATAGAAAAAATTCTCTCATCAAGTTTCAATATTTCCCAAAGGACTTTAGATAATAAGACATATGTAAATTTACAGCCTCACACTTATACTGAATTCTAGTTTCCAAATTTCCATTTTTTAAAAATAAGAACTTCTACCCAATAGAATTTGGATAGCAATGATTTTCTTTTCCTGTATATGTTGAAATTCCTTTGAAAAAAATGAAATGAAAGAATTAAAAAGAATTATATTAACTTTGAAGGGAATGTAATCAAGATTTCACTAGTTTTTTCCTTATATAAACTGTTACACTGCAGAACATCAGAATCTGAAAAGCCTTCCTGCCAAAATGCAGAACAGATGTAGGAGGGCACCTTGGGAACCATACATTGCAGAGTGAGGCTGAAGAACTCTTTTCACACCTCTCCCAACCCTGTCTTCACCTGTTTATGCAGGAAACATACCTGTGGATTTTAGTTCATCTGGTTCCATGCCAATGGAGTCCCAATGGCTCCAGACAACTGCTTTCTCATTTGAAGATCTGTCTTTTTCCTTCTCATTTTTGGCTGACAGTTGCTCAGTTTTGGCTTCTGGCAGAATTTCAGAGGCTTTGCTATAGGTTGCCTCAGTTTAAGAAGAGTTGGATAAGGAAATCATTTTTAAGAATGAAGATTGGAAGTAAGGCTGCCATTACTTTAAAAAAGAGGACACTTCTGTGTAGACTTCTACCGAAAAACAAGCAGATTCAGTTCATCATCCCATCTCCTGCCAGGTGCCTGTGAACGTGAACTTTGGGAAAGAAATCTTACACCTGTAAACTCTAGGCATATGTCCATGCCCATCAATTAACAAAACCACACAGTGTAACAGCATCTAAACAATGTCCTGTAACTAATGATTTTGTGATAGGTACTCAACCAAATAAGCAAATGTCCCAGCAAGCTTAGGTCATGTGTATTAAGTTAGAATAATAGCCAAGTTGAAGCCTAACAGTTAAAAGGGAAATTAAGTGTGAACCGCTATGAAGTGGAAATTTTTCCAATTTTGATGCTTTATGGGATAGAGTGAATAGAGTCTAAAAATTAGTTCTTAAAAAATACAGGCCAAAATTCAAACATTTCTGCTCTCCATGTTTTCTCTGACATGAAGAACACTGCAGTTGCTTTCGATGGGGTCTGTCTAAGGATGCTGTATTCCTGGTAGGCTCAGACCATGGTATGTACTTTGCCTGAACAACTGTGGACATTCACTACAAAGGATTCTTAGGACGAAAGAGACCACAGTAATGAGATACCTGTGTTTGTATCTCTCTACCCCTTGGAGTTACAGTATTTAAGTGAAAACAACTAAATGCTTGGTATTTATAAATTAGTCTGCAAGCGTGATTCTGTCCTATGTTTATATATCTTCATGATCCTTAGCATCATGGCATTTTGGAAGATGGAAACCGAGATACCTTATGAATGATTTAATTTTTGTTTATATTCATGTTTAGAAAAGAAATTGATGGAATGTCTGAGATTAGGGGCAAGACCAGAGATTTGTGTCCAGCAAAGGCCATATTGGTGTCTTTTTTTTTTTTTTTTTTAAATCACACACATATTTGTCTCAGGAAATATGCTTGGGAAGTATCAGAGGCATTGGTACTTCTTACTTTGCTGGGAGGTACTCTTCTCATTTGAGCTAGACTTGGATTTAGAACTTCGCCATGATCCTTAAATATTGGAGGTGAGTTCTCATCAAATAAGATAATCCAAGGCCATGGATTAATCTCAGAAAATCAGGTGTGTCAAGGCCCACCTACCAGAAAATGCCAGTTTTTTCAGAACACGTGGAACATCTAGAAGTATTGTCTGTATCGCTAGAAAAAAATCACTCTATACCAGAGATCAATAAACTTTTTTCTTGTGCCATAAAAGGCCACAAAGCAGATATTAAGGCTTTAGGGAACTGATAGCCTCTAGAATACCTCTGCAATTCAACTCTGTGACTGTAGCACAGAAGTAACCACTGCTAATACTTAAAAAATTTCAAATCTTTATTTACAAAAAGAGCTGGTCAACAGGCTTTGCCATGTGGGCTATAGTTTGTTGATCTCTGGTGTAGACTCTTGCCCTCAGTGAGGTTAAAGACCTATTGAACAAACATCAAAGCACATATAGACATGGTTAAAGCAATTATATGAGAAAAAAACAAATCTGAGTTATAGATAATAAGGTGTGCAAAAATTTGGAGAAGCAAGTGATACTTGAAAATAATAATTATGTTTTACATGGGCCATTGTATAGGATCACTGGTGTGTGTTTACACCTGTCATCCAAACATATGCCATTGTAATAGCTTTTTCTCTGATAAGCAGATCTCCTTTCCTGGTTAGGTCTTATCAGCAGAGAAAAATACATCTGTCTTTAGAAGAGGTAGGAGGAGAATGGATAGACAATGGATAAAACAAATTAAGGATGTCTGATATTCAAGTTGATAGTTAAGTAAACTTAAAAATGCCTTAAATGAAGATTGTGAATTTTCCATCTTATCTATTTTACACATCCCATATAAGTCCTGGGAAATCTCAGAGTTTGATGATTGTATTGTTTAAAAATGTATATACACAAGAAGTTTCTTGGAAATATTTTGGCTTTCCGCTTTCATTACTAGCAAACATGGAACTCTTTTCGAACTACAAAATCAAACTTATAACTCCAAGCAAATATTGTGGCCAGACACATTTATTTTTGATAAAAATGAATGTCAATTTAATTGCAAATGAGGTACTCTCCTTAGACTTCTGGCAAATTGCAATCCTGGCCCTCAGTGCTGAAAGTTTGGTTTTCTTTATTTCTTTTTCTTTTTTCTTTTTTTTTTTTTGTGCTGGATTTTCCTGACCTGGTTTGGAAAGTAATGTCCTGAGTTTCACCCAGATACATTTAAAAAGGCATTCCATGCAGATGTTTTTACAGAGATGCGAATGAAAATGAGTTGAAGATGTCTCAGAGCAGCTGTAGTCTCTTGTTGAGAGCAACCAAAGACCTCAAAGCAGAGGTCTTGGCTGTCTTCCTTCTTAGGAAGCTAAGTCTCGTATCAATGAAAAGACTTTCTTTCCCTTAAAGTGATCAAGATGTGTCTCTTAGATTAAAGTTGAAGTACATTAGCGGTGAGATTAAAACCTACCTTCAGCCCATCTCTATTTAACCTGACCATAGAAGGTAAAAAGATTTTAGACTCTGGTGAGCTGACTCATTCTCATTCTCTCTCTCCCTCTCCATGAACACTGAATTTATCATTTAAATGTTAAAAAGGGAAACCAGATGCTATAGTTATTAACTTTTGGAATCAACTATAATCTTCCTATTAAACGCTTCCATCCAGGTACTGGCAATTATTTGCTTGATCTAAAGGTGCAGAAAATGCAGGCACACAGGGTTTCAGAAAGTCCAGTTTAATAAGACAGGTGGGTAACTAATAATGTGGAAAATTACCTGCAGATTGAGGATATTGGGAATGACTAATGGCCAAAACCAAGCGAGTAAATTAGTTGCAAAATGATACCATTTGCAGTAGTTGTATGAACGGGGGACAGAAAAGCACAGTGGCATGTGGCAGTGGTTGGAGCTGAGCAGAGTGGGAATGTGGCCCAGACCTAGAAAATCGTGCCATCAGTGTACACCCACCCCCATGGCTGCCTCAGGCTTTATTTATTTTTGCTCATTTGGCATAATCAGGGCCATGAATGTAAGGTTTAATAGTGCAAGCCCTAGAGTCTACTTAGCTTTGTAGAGTCTAACTCAAAGTCAGCACCAAGGTCAAAACTTCATTTACAAAAACTTGAGCTTTCCTTTAAAAACTCAGTGGAATTTTGACAATCCAAAGCAACCAAAATTTGCTGAAAGGGCAAGGGGGAGATTAGAAAAGGAAAACAAAACTTAAGTTTAATTTTTATTAGTTGGTAATGTGGTAGCATGTTCCTCTGAGCCAAGGTTGCTGAGCAAATGTAATACAAAACAACTTTACAGAAATATTTTGGAATGGCAAGTGGTGTGAATACAGACAGACTCTTATACATGATAGATTTATTCTACATAACAGTGTTTTCCCTTTCCTCAAATAAGTATAAATAAATTGTTGGTTTACCCTACAGTCCAAGATGCCTTAAAATAGATTAGTTATTCTATTGCTATCAGGTCTGCTTTGAATAAACATGCAGAGCTCGCTCCTTTCCCTACCCACGCACCTCTTAGAGGTAGAATTTCAAAGCTGGTGACAAATGACATTTCAGACAGTTGTTTAAACTGTAATTGGTGAATGATAATAGATAAAACTTTAATTAATAAAATATTATTTGTTTTATAAACGGTAATATTTTACAGTTTTAATGTTCTTTGTATAAAATAATTATCTGGAAAAAAGAGATAATGAACTACATAATGTTTTCTCTAGTGATTATTTAGCAAAAAAATATTACCATGTTCAGCCTAGCTGAGGATGCTGTGAACTATAAAGCAAGATGTTTGACACCAAATACTCATGTAACCAACATGTTCAATTTCATAATATGTCAGGATATTGTATATTGTGTGATATATTCCCTTAGGTCACATGGTACGAGGGACCTAAGCTGTTCTTCCATAAGGAAAGTGAGGATATGAAGCACATAGTCACCTTTCTTATATCCTCACTATCAGAGAAGAGCATTGTTCCAATACTTTCTGGCTTCAACTATATGAGATTATTTTCATTCAGGCCACAGATCGTATGCACATATATTGTGGCTACCTAATGTAACTAACTCGTTTTGAGTTGGATTTACTAGTAGACACTAACCCTCCAGGTCAGTACCCAACTGATAAAAGTGCCAACAACTTTTTGAGTGTCTTAATGATCAAATCATTCATGCCCTTCTGTAAAATGCCATGAAAGACCTGGGCCCACAGCGTTAAACATCAGAGAGCAACAATTCTCTCCCTTTCCTTCTACAATGGTTATCAATCCAGGAAAGCAAGGAAAAAGAGCTATCTTTTGCAGAAGTCTATCATTTGACACTTTTATGATTGTAAAATGAGGCATAGTCCTCCACAGTGGAAGCCGAAAGAACAAAAAATTCCAGATCTGTTGCAGTTGCGCTGGAACAGCTCAATTGGTGCGGGGGCGCTCTAACCACTGCAAGGAGAGTTTCAGGAACCAGACCTGAAACTTCATTCTCAGTTATCTAGCGGAACATAATGAGTGGAAAATGTCCTCGCTAGCCTATCCGTTGTGAAGTCAATGGTTTTCTTATTCACTGTATGCACTATCCAGATTAGAATGATGAAAAATAACTTACAGCTTTAAAAAGCTTTTAATTATTGAAGGACTTTGACATTATCTAATTTATCAAATTTTTCACTTTCAGAAGTAAATTTATAATCTTTCATCCAAAACACTGCCTAAACTGTCTTTTTTTTCTTTTTGTAGTTATGTATTCTTAAAACCTATTTCTCATCTCCATATTTCTATTTATTTAACTCATGTGCTATCTTCTGCATTTGAAGCTTTATTTCCGTTTCGTTTTTTAAAAAAGAAATTAAAAAAAAAAAACATTTAAAAAGAAACTTTTTATTTTTTTTCTTTTGGTACCAGGAATCGAATTCATGACCTCAAGCTTGCCAGGCAGGCGCTTATGCCGCTGAGCTATATCCCCAGACTATTTCCATTCCCGTTGTCATTAGCACCTTATTTCTGAATGCCATGAAATTTCTTCTATCATTATGTATACATTTTAAAAAATCTCAAGAGGATGAGTATTTTCAGAATTTATTTGCAGCGGTATGGTATTCCTACTCAAAGTTACATCCTTACCGTTTACGAAATGACATTCATCTTACTAACAGCTCATGTTGTATGGATGGAATTAGTCTTTCAGGAAGTATCTTTTCATCACTTTTGCTCTGTACTAATTGATTTAAGTTGAAGACGATTTTAAAGAGTAGATATAAATATATTGATAGAGATAGACATTCAGTTCTACCTCCCAATGTACCTTTCTCTTAGCGCCATCTACACTTTGGTCTGTTTTGTGGTTTTCACAGAACAGTGCCTACCTCTCAGAGTGACTCCTCTTCCCATGACACTGCTTGGTACAAACATGTTCATGAATTATTCCTCTACTGTAGTAAGTTAGACAGGGTCAGGAGACAGCAGGATCTGAAACTGTCTTCTGCCCTTGTAATTTTGGTTAATATTATAAGCCCCAATGAGATTCAAGAGAATATAATCAGTGAGGTGACATGTACCCTGCAGGCGGAACCCCGGGAAACATTCCCACTTTTCTGGCTTTATCATGCTTTCATGAGTTGGGAGGATAATAAACTAACAGATTATTGTATGCTAAGTAATTGATTTTGGTCAGAATAAAGGGTTTCATTTGCCTTGAAGAATGCAGGGTTCCTCAAGGCAAATTCTTGGTTCAACTACAAGTGACCTAGCTTGCTGAGGTGAGGCCTCTGTGAGGAATGATAGCAAAGAGAAAACGGACAAAAATAACAAGCTGGGTACCTTGTGCCCTAATGAGACACAGCTTCAAGTTGCAAAAGAGCTAGATGAGGAGGACCACAATGAACTTTGAAAACAACCTCTACTCTAAGCAATCACTTTAACATTTACTACTTAGATGAGATCTTTTCAGTGTTTGACACGGTGGGACAGTTGTGGCCACGTCCCATAATCAGGATAGACCTTAGACTGATAAGACAACACACATACACACACACCACCGCCACCAACACCACAAAATAACACAACAGTATGAAACGATATCTTTGTTGCACAATAAAGATTTTGAGGGAAAGCTTTACGGCTCCCAGGCAAATGTAAACACAAATTGAGAAATTAAGGTAAGAAAACCTGCTTGGAGTTTTAGGTAGGTAGCCAGTTGCAAGGTGTGCTTACGGAGTGAGCTTTCTGCCTGTGTGGAAGAAGAAAATATCCAGGTTTTCTTATCACCTTGTTTAGAGGTGGAAGGTGACCAAGAGGAAAAAGAAAGGTGAAGAGAAATAGCCATCAGCAAGCCCACATCAAAGCATGAATTCAGACTATGAAACAAAATAACTGCTAGCCACCAGATGTCAAGGGTGAGAAAGTGATACTAGATGTGATCCAGGCCAATGGAGAAAAGCATTTCATCACTGATATTGTCCAAAGTTATTTGTTTATAGTGTTTAAAAATAGAGCATGTGAACTTTTAATTGAGCTTTTGTTATATTTTTATCTACAGACAAAATATACCCTTAGTGTATGCAACTGTAGGACGCAATACTTCCACACACTCTTCCCCACCCCATATGGCATATGATGCTCTGCTAAAGACACACAAGTCTTGTTTCCTTCATACTAGTAAAACATTTTAAAAAATTATATCTAAGGATATGCTCTCAAAGTCTCAGTTCTGATAAGCTCACTCATCATGGGAAGAGGGCAGGTTTTTAACTGTGAGTTACAAAGAAAAGTGCCAGGTATTTGCAGTTTTAGAGGTGCATAGAGAATCTGGGTGGAGGTCTGAACAAAATCCAACAGACAGCTGGGAGAGCATTTATCTTTTATTTATGCAGAGGTTTTCCCCTTAATTTCACAGCCTGACAGAACTTTGGAGTTGTGAGTATCTTGTGGAAGTCATCAAATCTTACTTTATATTGTGGTTGCTTTTTAGTGCTATTAATATTTTTATATGATTTTTATTTGGGGATAATTTTAGATTTCCAAAAAATGCAAAATATTATAGTAAGGTTCTGCAAAGCCCTCATTTGGTTTCCCATGATATTGATATCTGCCAGAACCATGGCTCATTTCTTCAAGAATCAGGAAACTATTATATTTGTGTAAACTCCAGACTTTTTTTGAATTTCACCAGTTCTTCCACTGATGACTTTTAAAAATTCTGTTCCAATACCTAGTTTACAACATTACATTGCATGAGTTATTATGTCTCTTTAAAGACTTCTAACCTGCACCTGCTTCTCAAAATTTCCTTGTTTGTCACAATCTCAATGGTTTAAGGAGTACTTTTCAGATGTTTTGTGGAATGTCCCTCAGTTTGGATTTGTCTGATGTTTTCACGGGTAGGTTGGAGTTAGAAAATTTGAAAGAGAATAAGACAGAGAAGAAGTGCCATTCTTATATGGAAATAGTAGCTTTTCTGGCACTCTTTTGGTTTTTTAAATTTTATTTTAAAATTTATGTTATTTAAAAATAAATGTATATATATTGTTTTTGTTTTTGTCTTCATTGTTGTTTTGCTATTTTTTCCTCTTTAAAATAAAAAAAAATGTATCTTCTGCTGGAGTGTACAGAATCTCTTTAAGATGAAAAAGCATATCTTCCTAACTCTGAGTCCTTTCGTACTGATTAAGAACATGTTTTCTACATAGTAGCTGCTTAATACATGTTGATTTAATAATTTAAACACCAAATAAATACTCATAATAATCTGTCTGAAAGGAAAGATTAGGGACTGAGTTATTTTAAATATGAATCAAGAAAAGTGAAGCTCATTCCAAAATGTTTATACTTAGTCCAATTAGCAAAAGAAAACAAGTTTATGTGACTTTCATAGTGAGCAAGATCAATCAATCGAATTTCTTTCTATTGGCAAAGAACATACTTTTTTCCTTAAATCCCAGAGTTTGCTCTGGGAAAGGAACTGATCAGTTTTCTTTTCAAGAGAATGTCAAAGATTCAGAGAAGCAAATCCTCAGGGCAGTTTTTAAGCTTGCCAAAGCTCGGATGTTAGCTGATGTGGTATACATCCAGTTAACAGTGACTTAAATGTTTTAACATTCTGTTGGAACTTCAAAATTTCTACTGGTCCAGGAGGCGTTTATATTTATTATCCAGGAGTCTGTAAACTTCTGCTTATTCTACACTGTAATTTCATCTGCTTTGTATGTGCTACCCAAGCTCAGGATTTAAAATGAAGACATGCTGGTCTCCCAAGTGATTCAGAATTTGGGGTTTTCACATTGATCATTTTAATCCTTAGCATACCATTTTTTTTCTGCCAGTCGGATTTTATATATAGATATATTCGTAACCCATCAGATATGAACTATGGAGCTAAAATACAGGTTTCTCACTCAAAAGGCAGACACACGGACAAAGAAAGGAGCCGTGAATGTGCATCTCTTGAAACCCTTGCTATAATTCCCTCATGTCCTATAACCTTCCTTGACATCAGTGAAAATTATTAGTTTTGTTCTCTGCTGTCATGTATCATGGTTACCTCTAATTGAAATGGAGGTGTTCCGAATAGCACAATCAGTTAAGAATCTTGCCAAGTGCCTCATTTGGATAATTTATAGTAGGATTTGAAGCTGATGAGTTCAGAGCCCATGAGTCCCCAGAGTCCTTAATCTTTGATCATATTTTGTGGTGGGACAATGCTTGATGAGAGCTGAGTTTGAAGATAACTGCTCGCTGCAGATGTATTTATCAAATACCAATGTTCCCGGAGAAGTGATTTGAGAAGGGGATTACCTATCACTGGAAATGAACCACAAGGACTATCTTAATTTGAAGAAAGTACAGGCTTGATACTTTTTAATAAATTCCTGATATTGAATAAAATGTGCCACAGCTCTCAACTTTAAATGACTTTTTTTCCATCAGAGCCAAGTAAAAAGTGGGAAAACAGCTAAGAAAGAAATGAAGGAATTAACATCTTTGGGTAAGATTCTGCTGAGAAGTGGCTATGAAACTGGAAAAAAGAAAAAAACAAAGAAAACCATTCTGGAAAATGCAGAAGCACATTTCAAACTACAGCTGGTGTGGTCTTGCAATACCCAAGCAGATCGCAAACACAATCAAGTTGACCAACTCTGCCCTTCTTTCCACAATGGCAATGAATATAATGGTGCTAAGCCATATTTTTATTGACAGATTTCTATTTTAGGCATTTTTCTGAGTATTTTATGTAATTTAACCCACTTAATGCTAATAATAAACCTAAAACCACAGACTGGTGTTATTTTCTACATACTTCAAATGGAAACATTAAAGAATAACCACAAAAAGTAATTTGTCCACAGTGGTATGATTATCACAGGGCAATTCTGCAACTTATTGAAAGTGTACATGAATCCAGAGAAAATTTTAACTTCACGGTATCTATACTACCAAGTAGAAACAAACACATTAAGAATAATGCTGAGGGAAGATGTTGTAGGCATTGATTAAAATCTGATAAAAGGATTTTATATATTATGATAAATACCTGGCATGGTGGTGCATGCTTGTAATCCCAGCATTCTGGAGCTGAGGCAGGAGGATTGTGTGAATTCAAGGCCAGCTTGAACTGCATGGCAAAACTGTCTCAGAAAGACACAAACAAAAAAACAAACAAACAAACAAAAAAACCCCAAAGTAGATCTAATAAAAGTATACATGAGCTGAAATGGAGATAACATAGGAGAGTGAGAAAAAGATGTAAGAAATAGACTATCTTGTTACAAGATAAGGATTTAAGCTATCCCATGAGGTGATAGCAACTCATTTAAAAAATTTGAGCACATTTGCCCTATAAATGTTTGTGAGGAAAGGAATCTGGTATTCCAAAAATTTTGACTTCTGCACAGGCAGTATATTGCCAGAACCCAAAAGTGGATCTGAAATAGGCAATCAAAGAAGTCTTAGACACAGATTTGGTGTCTTGAAATAAGGTAATACTTAGGCAATTAAAATTATTGATTTATAAACTTCTGTGAGACCTACAGTCAGTTGGACCCATGATATTTATCAGAAGGATGAGGAAAATGAAGATGTCAAAGGAAACTTAAGAGTTTTTATTTGCTTAAGTAGATAGGTCATGTTTCCATTGCTAAGTTCAAAGAAGACTGGAAGAACAAAAAGGCAGGGACAATAATGAATGATCCAGGAAGGGCTCCGGCCAAAGCAGGGAAGAATGTCAGCTTCTTTACTGGAGGTGGAAAAAATTCTGTGGAAGGATTAGAAGCAGCAGTCAGGAGTGGTGCAAGAGAATCAGAGTAATCAATGAAAGTTCAGGAAACGGAGTATTTTAAAAAGGAGTGAATAGTTAGATATCAATTGATTGAATTTTGCTCAAAAGTCAGAAAAGAAGGCAAATAAAACCTGGGTGAAAGACAAATAAAACCATAGACATATTCATAAAGTTTAAAGTCTCACCAATGTGTAAAGAGTTCTAAACTTTGGTTCAAACACTAATCGATGTAGAATTTATAAAATGAAGATTTTGCTTTACTTGCCTGCTAAAGGAACACCTTTAAGCAAAAGGAGAAGTCCAGGAGGTGATCCATGAAGTTCTTCCCAGGTTTAACATTTATGATGAGTTAAACTGAGTAAGATAAAGAAGAAAATGCAGTTATACAAAGCAGACTGGTACTCACTGAAGTGATTCCTAGGTAAAGGACCTATTCCACTTCTCAATATTGTTTAATAATAATCTTGATTACATCTAATCAAAAATGGATAAATAAAAGAGGCAGAATGTGAAAAAAATAGAAAGTAAAGTATTGCAGATATTCTACTCTATACCAGACTTTCTTTCAGTAATTGATAAGAGAATGGTCCCAGGAAATAAGAGGCTATCCATACTCATTGGAATCCACTGGAAAAATGGTGTCTGTAGTCCGGCAGCAGTGGGAGTGTGACTTTATGAAAACAGCAACTGTGGGAGTTGGACTTGAGGATGAAGTATGGTGCTATTTATTATGATAAATACCAATTTCTTACCAAGGTAATCTAAAATTTTGGACATTTGTGTCCCAGTCTATAGTGAAGATTGGCAAGATGAAAAGTTTCAAAATAGTCCATAATTTCAAAAGAGATACATTATTTTTATTTATGAGCTACATACTACACTAAGAGATAAGCGACACTGTAATAAGAGAACAAAAGACTAAAGTTTTAAACCATAGCAATGAGCTCTGGGCCTGACTTTAATCATGTGTACAACAGGGATATTTATAGATACCCAATAGAATCATTTTTAAAAAAAGCATTAAGAAAGGATTCATTTGTTCATGGTTTTTAATATCTCTTTTGTGTCAAAATTTCTATTGGGCACTAGGGATTTCTTTATAAATTGTGGTTCTCCTACAGGGGATAGGAAGTTATGTAAGCTTTACAACACAGGATTAGGGGAGGCATCCACATGGGGATTGCTGTGGAAGATGGAAACCAGTCTCAGAGAAGGGTTGTACAAGGTCTAAAGGAGGAGAGTCAAGAAGGTAGATGTTGAGTGGGGAAATGGAAGCATGAACTGAGGAAAATAAAGGAAACTTCCAAAGCCTTGAAAATTAACAGTACACTGTGTTTGAGGTAATGTGTGTAGGGCAGATTGGATGAAAGATTGAATGAAGGGGTAAGACCAAGATCAAAGAGGAAAGTAGACACTCAATCTCACAGGGCTAATAGACTATCCTCATAGTAGGGTTAGAGGGGTTATCTTAAAATTTAAGTTGTGTCTTTATGGAGTGTGTTATAAAATTATTTTATGGAACACAAAATGGGGGTACAACATAGCAACCTTAATGCTTGAGGATGGGAAACAAAACTAAAGATATGGTGGTAGAGATAGATAGAGATATACTGTAGAATTCTAATAGGTAAAGCAATCTTGTGTTGTGATAAAAAGGTATGGGCATTTGAAGAAATTATTTGATTATTGGTAGACATTGGCTTGTAAAATAGTGTTATTATTTATTGAGATGGAGAAGAAGAAAAGAAGAGAAACTAGGGCTTTTCATCAAAACCAAGTAGAGATCAAAGTATGCTACACTTATATGTGTATAATTGGATTTCAGAAGAAATGAAAATAAAGGTAATAAATGAATCAGTGGGAGATAAATTGAAATTATCCAGGAAATCATTTAAAATACAAGGGGGAGAGGAAAGTAACTAAAGGAATATGAAATTGCAAGTATAAATTGATTTATAGAAAATGAGTTATACTGAGAGGTAAGCTCCATAGAGATGGTGCAAAAGAATAAATAAATAAAATAACCATCGGAGACATGGATGCCACGGGGAAATTTTTTTTTAAGAAAATGGGAGTTATCAAAAAAGTCAAGTACTCTCAAGAGGGTAAAGATGATCATCTGTCAAATGTATTCAGTATAAAGCTATTGGAATACCGTGGAAGTAGTTGTAGAGAAGCCATGTTGGTGTATGTCCTGTTGCTCTGCTTTGAGCTGTGAGTAGCGTAGAAAGCAGAGAGCAAGATCCCCATACTTAGAAATTGTCAGTGTTGGATCGAGTCTTTTGAGAAGTGACAGAAGATGTCTCTGGATAAGAAATTGCAGATAAAGAAATGTATCCTGCTTCAGGAAGAAGTTTCTCTTATCTGTGAAGAAAAGAAGGAGAGATATAAACAGTATTCAGATAAATTATGTCATATATTACTGTATATGTTAAACAGTACAGAAATATTATTATATGTTTGATTTATTTTGAAAATTGCCATTTCTTTAAACCACCTCAATAGGTTATCTTCATTGGAAACTGCTTTTGGAGGTCTAGTGTATCAGAAGAAAGTATAATGGCAGGAGCAAGGTAAACACACACACACACACACACACACACACACACAGGCATGACTTTCATATTAAAAAATAACAGAAACTGAGAGTGGTGGCTCATGTCTATAATCCCAGCACTCAGGAGGCTGAGGCAGGAGGACTGCTGCGAGTTCGAGGCCAGCCTACAAAGTGAGCTTAAGGACAGCCTGAACTGCATAGTGAGACCCTGTCTCAAAAAGACCAAAAAAAAAAAAAAAAAGAAATTAAAAAAAAACAGAATAGACTCATAATTTATGTATTTTTGAGTAAAAGTCTAAGTAATGTACATATGAAGAAGATAACAAAGTGCTCCGAAGACACTGCATATCTAAGTATCCAAGGGAGTCCATCGATTCAGCATAAAAACTCCGTTAATCTGGCGATTTATGGACAAAGTAGTGTAACAAACTTGGACTTTTCACTTGGTCATTAGTAGAGTCTTACAGATAGAAAGATTCATTTTATTAAACCAAGACTTCTTCACAAAAAATTCCCATGTTTTAATTTTTGTCCTGTTAAAAACTTTATAAAAGACCAATTCATCAGCTTTCTAATAAGAGCTGTGGAAACAGAAATAAATGCCTTTTGTTTCCCGGGCTAAGTACTCTTTTGGATGCACTATGGTATGTGAGCACTTACAGCCTTTTCAATAAACATTACAGCATGAAGGAGAAAAGGTAGTGATCACCCTGAGAGAAACACTATTGAGAATAACTGGAAAAAAGTCATGTTCTTCATGGTGAGATTCACAAAGCAATTCCATGGCAGAAAAATCAAGGTAAATATTTATTCCAAGTTTTATTTATTTATTTTTTAGAACCTGCAGGAGGCTAAAACCTTCAGTATTTCTATTTTAATATGTATCTCATGTTTTTGTAAATTACTTTCATGACCATCATTTCCCAAAGGGTCATTTTTCAAGGAAATGCTGTATTGGGGGCATACTCTCAAGCTTAGAGGAAACAAAACTTCTTTTATTTTATTTTTTCAATAAAGAGGAAGAAGTTTGCATGAGCCCTTTGGCATGGAATAAATACAACTTTTCTCCAAATGCCCTGGTTCTCTCACCTGGAGCTTCAGACACTCTTATCACATAGGAAAATGGAAGCTGTTTAACTATCTATTTTGGAAGGAAATAGAAGGCAAGTCCCATGAGGAAAAGTTCGCAATAAAGGGGCTATGAATAAACCACAGCAGAAGCAAATTTGAATATTATAAAGTTTTGTGACTTCTCAGCATCCAGCAGCACAAAGCTCCGGTGAATGTTTCATACTAGAAACTAGCAGTTAGGAATTTATTTTGAATTTCTTTAGAGGTACAAAATTGTCACTCATTTCTCAGTCAAATACAAACAATGAACTTATTTGTATTAAATCAAGTATATCTGGGTGTGTATGTGGGTATGCATGAATACAGTGGTACATCAATTCATGAGCTTAATTCTTTCCATGATTCTGGTCCCAAACTGAATTGGATGAGAACCAAATCAAATTTCTCCTTAAGGTTAGCATTGAACCTAAATATTGAATTTTACTTGATTCTCATCCAATTTGGTTTGCGACCAGAATCATGGGAAGAATTAAGTTCATGAATTGAGGTACTATTATACAAAAGGTGCTTTCTAACTTTCTTAAAATTCTTAAATCAGAAAGTAGTAGAGTTTTGCCATGTTTTGGAAAGCAATAAATTATGTTGGCCATATCTTCCCTTTTCCTAGGAATTGTCAAGGAAAAACTTCATAGAGTCAGCTCTAAGGCAGAAGCAACAAGACTTGAATACACTTTTATGTGCTATTTATCTGCATTACGGTTGGTTCCATCATGGTTTTTTAAGTAAAAGTTTCAGATAGGTTAGATAAAATTTAGAACTTGAACTGTATTTATACTTACTATTACTGTGATTTTGAGGAAGTTATTATATTAATGATCCATAGTTTCTTGATCAATAAAAGTAAGGTGATAATGCTGCACATTAAATTATTGAATTGTTAACATCAAGTAAAACTTGTGAAAATCCTTTATAAATTATAAGAATGTATTTAAATACTTGCAATGTAATGCTTGAAAATCTTTTAAAATCTTTTCTTTAAAAGAAATTATCTTAAAAGTGTTTACACATTTAGTTTATAAAAGAAATATACAGACAACTTCATCTTCCAACTACCTTATTGGCAGGAAGACTAGTATCTGGTTTTGACCACTGAAAGACACCTATAGGGATTGAAAATCCTTGAAAGAGTCTGTATCAGGTTTTTACTTTCTTACTGGCAAAGAATAGGACTCTCATCAGTTCAGTGATGTGGAAGTTTATTGCTTTGACTTGGATATTGCTGTTAAAATTTGGTCACTCATAATTTGTCAACACCATTGCTGATAACCCAGTCAAGTTGCTTTGGGGAAGAGGGGGTCCTAGAGCACTAATCTCTTCTTTACATAGTCTATATCTCCATTCATATACCTTCAGGGTACAACTGGGCTCTAGCAAACCCATTTCTATTCACTCCAGGTCTACAGTCATGAACACCATACACCCAGAATTCATCCTTTACCTTCCCTGTCCTCATGTTCTCAGGAAGAATTAGCTTTTCTTCTAAATGTCACATAATATATCTATGCTCTGCTAAACCATAGAAGGTGATCTTTAATGAGTTGGAGATTATTTAGTCTTTAAGGAATATCTTCCAAAGTGACTTTAATAAACTCTATACATATATTTCATGGTCACATTCAGCATGTCCAAAAAAATTTCTGGTACATCTCTCACCCATGAAGAGCAAAGAACAGACAAAATAATCCTTAATTTTGGTTTAACATAAATCGTTTCGAATCAAACGTTTTGAATAAATCAAATGTTTTGAATATTTCCTGTGTTATTTGGGTAAATCAAGGTACTGTATCAGATAAACCTTAAAAGTTTAATGAGTTCATAAAATGAGCATTTATGTCTACCATTCACTATCCAATAGGACTATGTTTTCTGACAATATATCACAGCAAAAAATATTGACAATATATTACATAAAAAATATTGGCTTCTTAATTAACTTACATCAAATGTTAAATCACTTATGCTCACATCCTATTGGAACTGTATATGCCTTCCTAGATTCAGCAAGTTGGTGTGAAGCATTATCTGTCTGACATAGATAATGATTAAACAGCAATAAGTCTTGCATAGAATGAAAGCATGAGATTTTAGTAGACATTAGTGCATCTGCCATGTGATATTTATGCTACTGGCCTGTGGAGCTTTTAAGTTTTGTTCTAAAATAAAACCAGCATCCATCCTTGCAAGTCAAATGCTGTCTCATTTTGATAGAGCAAGGAAAATGTCAAGACTTTGATTGCAAATTTGCCTGACAGAGGGAAATATAATTAGCATAACTTGAAGGGGACTCTCATACAAGATTTCAAGGATCTCTGGACTTTGAAATCTAGTCTGCAATATTGGAAAGACCCAATGATAGAAACTGAACAACATGGGTACCACTCAACCATTCCTATGTTGCCATTTTGGGAGAAACTTCGAAAGGTATTGCAACAATTTCCAGTGAATTAATTTAAATTAGCCTGCATTTATGAAGATGACTAGTGGAGAGTTTGTATGCTTTAGGAGCTAACTATTCACTCTGTATAAATTGTGTGCATCACCTCAAAATCCGTTGTGAGGTGTTTCCTTCACTCACTGTAGAGTAATCAGTAAGAAGTGTATGGATGCTATCAGAACACAGTGAGAGTGCAGGTTAAAAACAAAAACAATACCTAAAGCTTACTTTGGTCTTCTTGGGCTCCTATTCTTTTGGTTTGCTGATAACTACCTTTTCCCTTTACGTGATCACTCACATTCTCAGCTCCATTTTCACACTTTTCCTCCTCATCCTCCTTTGTTTTTACACTGTTAACACAGTTGCATTTTCTAATCCTTTGAGAGCCTAAGTTTCCTCTCCCTCATGCAACTGTCTGAAATAATAACTTTCAAACTCTTTCTATCCCTCTAGCACCTATTCATCCATAGCATCCTATTTGTTTCCTCTCTGTATTTATGTAAATATCTGTAGGCATTTGAAATTATTTATGCAAATATGAAGCTCTAGCTCTATATTTACGTAATTTCACTTCGCTAACTGGCAGAAAGTTTCCCTCAGTACATTAGGAACACTCCTGCCTCTACATGCTTCCTGTCAGACTCCAAATTGCAAATACATTTAAGAGGTTCACTGAACGCCTTGGATACTTTCTAATAAAATTTAAACATCTGAGTTGTGTGGTAGGCACCATAAAACCTAAATCTTTTTCTAAGTATATCATTAGAAAGGCTATAGAACTGAATACTGTATTTTAAAAGAGTTAATCCATCCACACAAGAATCATTTTCATTACAGGAGCTTCCAATTAAGGAAATAACACATTTTTGTTCTAAAATCTGTGATTGGATGAATATTTGATATTCTCAGTGAGACATTTATACATACCCCAAGGAATCCAGTGTGGTGACATGGTAGCTACATGTTAAAGACTGGTAAGGTTTTATAATTTTATACCAATGAGAAATGGAATGCACTTTGGTAACTCCAAAGAACGAACTAGAGAGAAATGGGAAGAAACAAAGCAGCAGAGTGATTGGGGTACTGCAAACATGCCAGACGCATTTCCTCATTACCTCTCCTACACTGAGAAATGCATGAAAAATAATATTCACATCCTTTTTCAGAGCAGAAAATCTCAGAAGGATTGAAGCTACTAGGCAAGGTCACTTATCTAGTAAATGGCCAAGCGACACACTTAGTTCTTTATGGCTCCAATTCTTTCCTGGTACAAGACCCTGTGGGCTGCATCTCAGGAAGTATGGTGTGCTTAAGAACAGTGTGGTTACACAGTTAGAACATCGCATTTATGTTTTTTAATAATAAAATGAAAATGTTCCTTAAATCTTAGCTGGATTTTGTATTTTAGGCATGTTTGGAAATATACTGAACATTTTGACCACAATAACCAAACCAAAAACCAATACATCTGAAATAGAAGTACAGTCATTCATTGCTTAATCATAAAAATATATCCCTAAAATGCTTCACCAAGTGATTTTATCAGTGTCCAAAAATCATTGAGTATAGTTCCACAAACTCAGTAGTATAGCCCACTACAGACCTAGGCTGTATTTTATAGTCTATTTCTTTAAGGCTACAAGTATGTTCATAATGTTACTGTACTGACTCCTGAAGGCAGTTATAAAAAATTAAAAATGGTGTGTCTAAACATAGAAACAAAGAATTGTGTATCTAATGCTGAAAATATGGAATAAGTGATTTTAAAAAGGGCTGGGTATGGTTGCAAACACCTGTCTTTCCAGCACTCTGGCAGGATGAAGCAGGAGGATTGAAAGTTTGAGCTCAGCCTGGGCAACATACTAAGACTCTGTCTCAAAATTTTTAAAAAAGAAAATATGTATATAGAAAGAGGGAAAGGGAGAGAGGTATAGCTAATTGTGTCAGTTCTCAATAATAACAATAACACAGAGAGAGAGAGAGAGATTTAAAATGGATACATCTATCTAGGTATTTACCAGGAAAGGAGATTCCACCATTGCAAGTTTTGTGTGAGACAGCAGGTGAGTGCTGATCGGTGATGGCCTGAGGGCTTTACTACAGGCTGCTCCAGAATTACTCAGCACTGTACACTTAGGCTACTCTATGTGTATAAAAAATTTTAATAATAAATTAACCTTATGTGTGGTATCTTTTTAGTTTGCAAGCTTTAACTCTTTTAAAACATGTTCATTCTTAACAACCCAGTTTAAGACACAAGAACGTTCATAAATATTTTCTTTCTTTACATATTTATTACTCTATAATATTTTTTTTGAGTTTTTTCTTTACTTTTACTTTTGAATATTTTTTGTTAATAACTAAGACAAAAATGCACATTAGCCTAAACCTACACAGGATCAGGGTCAACCCATGCCAGTACCTCCACATCTAGTCCCACGGCTTACAGGGCAGGAATACACAGGCATCTTCTCTCCTAGGACAGAAATACCTTCTTCTGTAGTCCTTCCTGAAAGACTGCTGAAGGTTGCTTGTTAGGTAACTTTTTCTTTTAATAATAAGTCAAAGGAGTACACTGTAAAATAACAACAAGGCACATAGTAAATATATGAACCAGTAACAGATATTGTCATCCTCATTCATTATCCAAAATTATATGTGTTATACTTTTCCATGACTCCAGCCTAGTAAGTTTGTTCATGTCAGCAAAACCTGAGTGATACAATGGGTTACCATGTTATGATGCCGATATGTCACCAGGTGATAGGAAATTTTCAGCTCCACAATTGTGTATGCAGATTATCATTGAACAAAAGGATATTATGCAGTGTGTGACTGTAAGGAGAAGTAGGAATATAAACTATCTCCTGTGTGGAAATAAAGGAGAAAAAACAACCAACTTTGTATGTCCCTTGTGTCCTGAAAGAACCATTCTGAAGAAAGAGGAAATAAGACAGCATTGTAGAATGCAGATGGGGGTGGCAGTGGCGGGAATCATGCAGCTAGAGGAGAGGAAGCTTATTTTGCAGAAAAGGATAGAGGGAACAATATAAAAAGCTAAGTCACAATGGAAGAAATGAAAATAAAATAAAATGAAGCTCTTCCATTATTTTGAGTCCCATAAGAAGCATACAGAACAACAACTTGCTGTCAGAATGAAGCGCTGAGTGTTCCCATCAGAACTAAGTTACATTAAACAGGAGCAGCTCTCGTGGTATTATGCTGCTGTCATTTCTTGGTAAATCCGTGTCATTAGCATTGATTTCTCGAGGAGAGATTAAAAGAGGTTTAGTTAGGAGAGTAAGGCAGGAGTGGATATTATCCAAGCCAATGCAGCTCTGGGTCTCCAAGATGACATTTTCCTCTCTGCTTCATTAACTTGCAGAGCTTGTTGAGCTTTGGCTGTTTCTAATTAATTCTTTTACTGGCTTTTTTGAATGTGTATCATCGCTGGCAAACCATATAAAATGAAGAAATCTCTCTAAGGTTTTACCCTTTTAATTATTATTTTTATTGCTTAAATGAAGCTCCAGAATTGCAAATGTTGACATTTTGGTTTATTCCAGTCATTAGAGTTTTCAAAGGTGGGAGGGGGTAGGAAGGAAAGGGTAAGGAGGCGAGGTGGTGCTGAGTGGAAGAAATGAGGTGAGGTTGTGTCTCAGCTGCAAAGACAAACATGGAGAAGGGTAAACAAACAGGTTTTCAAAAGTGACCTCCATGATGGCTTTGCCCTTTTAAGAAAGAGCAAGAATGAAACATCTCTATGAATATCAGAGTCAATTCGTGGTGTACCCCTAGACCAGCTAATATTAGATTATACAGAGCGTGCTTCTGCATGTGTCATTTGCTTTTATTTAAGCAAGTATTTTCTAGCAAATATGATACACAGATTTTTTGTTGCTGCTGTTTTTGTTTCCATTTGAATATTAGAAAGGAAGAGAATAATTGGAAAAAAAAAACTTTGATCAAAGCAAATGGATTGACAAATACAATTGTTTGGATGATCTAAGAAAAGCCAGCCTTTGCAAGCCGAGTAGGGTGGGTTCGACTAACATTAATTGAACACCTACTTAAAAAAACAGTCTGGGCATGCAAACAAATGCTGGGAGGCTGTGTGCGGAAGGGAGTTTTTAAAATAATTTTAGGAAAATCTACCCTTTAGTACTTGCCACTGAGTTTATAATATAAGATACATTCAAATAAAAACATAACACCTGCTATTATTACCAATACTTTCCTTTGCATATATTGAAAATAAGTTTGATTTATAAGTCAGTGTTTGAAGTTGTGAGGCATTTCTTTCTGTAGAAATGTGTTTTAGTTCCCCAGCCACTCACAAAAGCCTATTTAAGGAATAATGTAGCTGAACTATAGTAATGTCCTAATAACACTATGGAAACTAAATACCCACCGTAGCAATGTTTCTATGGAATGATGCATTCACAAATTAAATTTGCATCTGCAGGAATGGGTCTCTGCCTGCTGTGGTGGGAGGCGAGTTATCTTAGCTCTAAGTCCTCAGAGTCCCTTTCATTTGCACTCAGTGTTTCAAAAAGGCAGGAGCTGTAGACCTGCAGGAGTAGGCACAGAAATAGTGTGGACTATCTAGCCTTCCATCCTGTGCACATTAATAATGTATCTAAGAACAAATTGAATAAAGGGAAAGGAAAAGAGGTCTATGCAGAAGAGAATAGCAAAAAAAGAGATAATATTTCCTTAATGCTTTGGATTGTTTTCCAATCACAGTAGTAGTAAAGAGGGACTCTGAGGTATACACACAAAGTGCCAGGAAAGAGTTCCAGCTAGCAGCAGCAGGTAGGTAATAGGGATTCTGCAGGCACAATTTTTACCAACCAGACCTAGGCAATCCCTCCCCTTTGGGAGAGGACTTGTTGGGTTTGGCGGACGGGGGTGGGTGGTGCACATATTGAAGGGAATGGGCTTTCTCTGAGTTTTGAAAGACAAGTAACTTTTGGAAAGGCAAATTACAGCAGAGCAGACTTACTAGACTGTAGTCTTTAAAAATAATATACAAGCAATTGTAAGTGGATCGTACCAGACACAATCCACCAGGAAAGACACCAGAATCAAACTAGCTCTGCAACAAGCAGTGACCTCAGATTTATGTTTCTCTTCTGACTCTACAAGAGGCCGCAGATGAGACCTTGTGCATGAAGCTCAGATTTACTTATTTATTTAGTTATTTATTTATTCATTTATTTATTTCAAGAAATTGAATTCTTGGATTCATTTTTTCCCTTCACCTTTTGTAATTCTATGTGGGACACTAAAACCTTTGCACCATCATCTTGATGTTGGGTATCAAATTGGAAGAATGATAATATATATATATATATTCAGTATACTTGAAGTTAGGAAGCTTATTGTGTTTTCAGGGAATTTACATTCTCTAGGTAAAATTTACCATTAAAAGTAAACACTCAAAGAAGCAAAGTGTATTTTCCTTCATTTTTATGATCTGATCTAACATGTCATCCTCTCTTGTTTTTCCTGGCATAAACCAAAAAATAGAACTTATCTTTTACACTGCACCTCTTCTTTCTCTTTCCCAACTCTGAAATTAGTCCCAGGGAGACCGTGGCCGTGAGTACGAGGGGGTAGACGGCCCACTGCGGAGTTCGGGTAGAGTCTGTGGTGGTGCTAATGAAGCAGTTCTCTAAGTGCAGAGGCATTGGCGTAGAGCACTTGTGGTGTTTCTACACAGCACAAATTAATTTTCCAGGGTTGCTGAATGAGCCAACCCTAAAATGTTTACTTCCACTTCTCTCAGATTCTGGCCTCTGTTGTTCAGCTCTCTTAATAAAAGCCAAGAGTTCTGAGCTTCAAACTACTTTTGCCCTTTTCTTCAAAATTTCACATCGTTCCCTTCAAGTATCTACACTTTTACAAAGAGGGCTCTCCTCTGTACTTTATTGTTTTTTTTTTTTCAATGAAATAAATGAAAGGATTTTGTGGAAGTTGTGAAGAAGAGAAGGTGTTTCACATCCTAAAATTCTTTCTTTCCAATAGATCTTGAGTTTTTGTCTAACTCATTTTCACTTGTGTTTATCTATTTATGTTTGCTTCATTTAAGGATTAGAGAATTAGAAAGGTGGATGAATCAGTTTCCACTTGGATTTGCCCTTACACAACCATCAGGTGTTCTGGCAAGAGAAGACACTGAGGTTGAAAGAATACTGGAAGGCAGTCATCAGAAGAAAATAAATTGAAGTTTTAAAAAAAACCTCTGGGTTTTTGGCATCATGTTATTTTTAGTCAAATGCTTTGACTTTCATGAAGATCATAATGAATGAAATACAAAACTGTTCTAGCATTTATGATCATTTGAGTTTTGCAAGACAGCAGCAAAGAGGTGACTGAGGAGGTGGAATGTGCTGGTGAGGACAACTTCTTCCAGGCAGGTGGCTAAAGCTTGAGAAGCTGCCAAAGCACTCAACAGCAGCCACTGTTGCTGAAGGAATTTTTCCATGCTTTTAATTTCTTCCAGACTGCAATGCAATGAGCAATAGAAGCTGCCAGCATTGCCATCAAGTGTGCTGTGGAAGTGACAGAAAGAGAGCCTGAGTAAGTGACTGAGCCAGGTGAGGCCACAGGTGGGCCTTCTGCTGATGGAGGAAAGGCAAGGAAAAAGCTGAATGGGGGACGCTGCAAGAATATGAGCATCTCCGGAAGGCTCAAAGTTTGCTTTTTCATCCTCCTAGCCCTTCTATGAACAATACAGCCCCGTAATGTTAGGAGCAGAGGCAATGCCCATCAATTCCATGGTATTTCCCCGGGGTCTGGTGTATCAATATTCCACGTCTATTGAAAAGATAGACTAGGATGCAGCTGGAGTCTGAATGAATGAGAAAAACATGGGGACATAAATTTAAATTGGAGGATAATGTGTGAATAGTTCCAGTTCATCTTGTAGGATGGAGGTTCTGGCTTTTAGTTTTAACTCTGCTCTGTCAGGCCGGCTTAATCATATTGCTATCTTTATCTTTTAAACAAACATAGCAATACTCATGTTTAATATGACTTTTTTGTTGGATAATTTTTGTTGTATTTGTTTTTGGAGAGACTTTCAAACCAGCATGTATTTGAGAAGAGGAAAGGATTGTTTTATAATATGATTATAAATAGCACATAAACACAATAATTGCAAATAGAAGTTCTGGGGACAATGAGGTTACTTGTCCAGAAAGGAAAGTGAACTACTATCAAACATATCCCTGACTCCTTTCCGGTTAATATAATTGAGAATTAATTTTTAAATACCAGTAAAGTACAATTTTGCCTGTAAATTCTCCAAAGATTTGAGAGAGTGTGTATAAGCTTTAGCAAGACTTAGAACTTTGTTTCTTTAGTACCTGAATGGTTATTTATTGGGGAAAATTTTTCTTTTGTCTCCCTTCTCTTTGTTGTTTGCCTTTCCTACCCACGCGGGGGCATACACGAATCAGGAATGACCAACAGAGAAGCTTAGCACACATCTTGGAACACAGATTGCCTCAAAGTGAGAGTATCTTCTTCTCCTAACAGTGCTTGGGGAAGATGAAACAAATAGTTTCCGGGTTGATGTGGCTATGGATTAACCAAAACAGGACTGGCCCTAGAATATATTTTGTCTTCTCAAAGTACTTTACCTTGAAACAAAATATTTTCTCCCCACTGTCACATCCTAAGAGCTCAAATGCATGCAGGATCATAAACGTTGGATAGTCCAATATTCTCTGAGGTCAAATAGGTTACGGAGTACTAGAGCAATAGAGGTTTTCACAGGAGATCTGAGTGATTGAAACTGTAGTATATTTACTATCACTGTTTTATGTGTCATTTCTAAATAAAGATCAAAGGAATTGGTCATATAGAGTATATTAGTGAGCTTTCCCATGGCTGGACAAAATATCTGACATTCGTAATTTAAAGGAGAAGTTTAATTTTGCTCACATTTTAAGGGGATTTGGTCCATGTTGATTCCAAGGCAAAAATACCATGGCAGATGGGCATAGTGGAACAAACCTGCTTAGTGCAAAGTGGCTGGGAAAGGCATAACACATAGACCCCCCAGGCCACACCTCCTAGACCCATCCATTTCTCTGGATGGATCTTAAAACTAATCAAATTGACACTCTTCTGTCAGCACACACACACACACACACACACACACACATACTCAGCTTTATATATCCAATAGTGTATATATCAGGAAAGCAAACCTGTATAAATCTTTTAATATTAAATTTACTGAGACATTATGAGATTAATGCAAGTTAACTTTGCCCTCTGCAGTTATAACAGGTGCTCAAAGAGGTGGCCGTTAGCTTCCAGACATTTATTCATATGGTGAGCTGCTGCAGTGTGTATACATCTTTTTGGTGGACTTTATTTTATTTTGATAGTATCACCATGTAAAGTTAGTAGGTCTTACAGTTCAACAGCATGAGGTACTATTAAAAACATTCTTCCTGGAATGAGGAGCTTTACTTTATAGATCTGTGCCTTTGGACAGCATGGGACCTAAGTTGTCCAGGTTCACCTCAAACTTGTTATCCTACTGCCTCAGCCTCCCTTGTAGCTGAGGGAGGTCTTTTATGTTTTGTTTTCTTGTTAAATTTTGATGAATAAGGGAATTACAACAATGATACTAAGGACTTTTCCATCCTAAATTGTTCCATAGTCCATACTTAAACCACTTTGTATAATATTTTGCATTGAAGATCATCATCATCATCATCATCATCATCGTCATCCAATCAGGTACTCATGGGATGCAGAACCTAACCATCAATCTGTCATTTAGCTGGCATTTTTAAACACTTGTTTGTTTCTTATTACCCTAAGTCCTATAGAAAGTATGTTCCATGAAAAACCATTGGTCTGGTGGTCTTGCCATTTCGCCATGCCCAAACTCAGTGCAAATATATCCCTGGGAAGGAAGCAGAAGGCGAAATACAAAGGGCTAAGATGAGATGTGTGTATATTCTAACTAGCCATGATGAATGTATTCAGCTATCTATCACAAATGTCTATTAACAAAAAATTGTAAAATGTGTAATTATTTTTTAAAACCCAGATACCTGGTTGATATGCGTTGACTTTTGATGTTATTTTAATTTATATTCTTAGTACTGTCACATGATAACTAATTGTAAATACATTTTCCATATGTTAGAATACAGCTTCTAGTGTTTTTAAATTTTTACCTAATTGATTAATTTAAATTATGATATAGGATCTTGCTAAGTTGTCCATGCTCACCTCAAACTTGTTATCCTACCGCCTCAGCCTCCCTGTAGCTGAGGTCACAGGCACACACCATCATGCTCAGCTCAGTTTTGCTTTTAGATTAGTTTTATTCTTTTGTGTGTTTTACTGCAACTCTTTTTTTAATGGATAGCAAGTGATATCTAAGTGCTATGCTTCCATAATTTTTAGAAGAATCTGGAGAAATGTGAATGAATACTTTTAAGAATGTTGATATCAATGCATTTATATTTCAGGTCTATATCCATCTGAACCTCACAGTACGCTCAAATTCATTTAAAAGGTGTCTATTATGTTATTTCTAACTTAAAACTCTATTTTGTTAAAAACAACAGTAGCGTGATGGCAGAATGATTAGTTTTAAGCCCAGTTTGGGAAGTACAGTGTTCCTTGATGATGCATTAAAGGAGCACAGCAACAATCTGTTAAGAAAGGGTTTCCATGGTACAGGGTTTCTGCTGGTACAGAGAAAAACTCAAGGAGCTTTAGTATCTGTTACGGTTATATGACGCTATTAGGCATTTTTTGCTAAAGGTCCATTGTTACAATGTCTAGACTTAATTTCTGAACTGAGCAGTTCCTGACAGGAGGTTTGGGAGTCGATGAGTCAGGTGCACATACATTTCGAGGCTTTAGCACGTGGCTCGTTTGTAATGCTCAGAGATTGCAGCTTAAATTAGCATGGCTTTTGCAAATCCCTTAATATGTGTAATCTGACCTAATATTGAGAGGGTCTTTAGAAAGATACAGAGTTAAAAGGAAAATATATATAAAGTGAATTTTGAAGATTTCCCAAATGCTAGCCAACTAATTTGGAACACTTAAACTGAATTTTGATCAGACTGTGCAAACCTTTATCACACCTGCATTTGGCCGCCTGGTCATTTCATTTTAATATTTCCCAACCATAAACCAGAAGTGAGAATTTTGGATATGAGCTCAAAATAACATGGGTAGTGACATAAAGATTTGAGGAAGTGAGATCAAGCTCAGTTTGTTTGAGTTTTGACTGATATTTCCTCACACAGAAAGAATGCATGAAAGCATCAAAAATGATTTTATGTGTACGTGAAGAAGTGGTGCTTGTACTCTCAATAACTGGTTGGTATTCTTATATAGTACTTTTAGAATGAAAAATAATATTTCAGTTGAACCCCTTGTGAGCTACAAAATGTGGAAATATCATGCTTCAGGAAGCCCAACAGTCACCCGGCATTCTTGGAAGTTTTGTTAGAAGTCCTGAGTAACACAGAAGGACCTGAATAGGTTTTGCTCTTTAAGAAGCATGAAAGCTAAATAAATCAGCAACTTCAAGACCTGTTCAAAACTAAAAGTATTAAATAAATATCATCGTATAAATACCTGGCTGCAACACCATTTAGGACTTGCCCTCAGAAGATAGAGTTGCTGTTATTTTTTTTTCTCGCACAGTGAGATATTGTAATGGTTGATACATTGTGTCAGTTTGAGAGATCTTCAAGCTTAACTAAGGGAATCAGCAGTTCTACATCCTGGAGTATACAGGACATTCCCTTACTTCTCTAGATGCTGGTCATTTTGTCAGCTTGAGAAGTTTAGAAGTTTACCTACGTGATTCAGAAAGAGACCAGGTTCCTCACTTTGAAAACTTTCTGAGCCTGTGCAAGAGGAGGGCATGGAGATGGTGTGAGTGCTACACCCACCTGAGGGCACATAGTAGCCTGCTTACAAAATAAGGGAGGGAAAGGATGCTTGATCCTCCACCCCTGTTTTTTTGCTTTTCTTGCTTTTACTGTTTTCTGACACCTTGATGTGTTGCCCTGCTTTGTAGCCAACTGATTATGGACTGAAACCTCGACGAACTGTGAGCTAAACAAACCTTTCCCTAATTTTGAGAATTGGGTATTTTGTCTCAGCAATGAGAGAAAAGTAACCAGGACAGATACTTGGGCCCAGTTATAAAGATGGTTATCATGTGGGGCCAGAAGCAGAAGGGCTATGTCTAGGCTTCTAGGGAAGCTGTTTAACCCCAGCGGCTCTGAAATATTTGGGTCTATCGTACAACCATTTTTTGTTTGTTTGTTTGTTTGTTTGTTTTTTGAGTAAGACAAGAGTCAGCTGGGGACAAACGGAATTGAAAGTTTGCACACATGTTTTTCATTTTTCATGAGTCTGCCTTCCCCTCCAGCCACACAAGTTCACTTTGGGTGGGGGAAGTCAAGATTGAGTTATAGCAGAAACAAGCGTCCCGATTTTTCTCTTTTCCCACATCACGCTGGTGACTTGCTCTCCTAATATTACACAATAGATGTTTATACAAGCCTTGCCTTTCCAGCACAACTGACCAATTGATCTTTTAATTGATCTTTTAATTCTGTTAAAAAGAAAAATAAAATTGGTCCATGAGTGTGTCTAGGCATGAACCAAAGTGTGACCGGATGGAATTTTTCAGTTAGCGGTTGTATATTCCGCCTATATTGCCTGCAACTCCTCACTGTAATCCTAACCACATAATATATTGCCTTAAATACTTGTTAATTGAATATACATTAGTATTGTCTGCCAGCAAATAAATAACAACTTTTGCTGAATAACTTGTCTTATTTAGATCTTTGGGCATAGAAAAGTCATATTAGCTGTTCTATACCTGTTAAGATTTATTTCACTGAATTTGAATTATTAATTTATCATTGACCAGAAACAAGCCCTTCTCTCATGTGACTTTCACACACTTGACAAATGTTTTGTTCCCATGACCATTTTTCTTTGCTGAACATTTTCCTTTTGTATCCAAATGTTTGTTTGAAAATGGTTAAGGGTGTACATTTGTTGAGAAAATGTTTCATTCTACTTTATGCTAAACCTACTGTCTTTTAACCAGCAGAGTGTAAGTTCCGTGTAGGCGGAATTTTCTCTCTTGATTTTCTTTCATATCTCCACAGAGTTGTCCTTCCACAAGTATTCATTCATCAGAGTGATTGTATCATCAATAAAAGAAAAAAAATAAGGTGGAAATTTCCACTTGTTTTTGAAATTTCTTGTATCAGTTCCCATCTTCAACACTGAGATGAAGATATTAAAGTAGTCCATGCCCTGGTGATTGATTTTCTTCTTTTTGCCTTTTCTGTCATATCCAATTACTATATAACTTATGAGACTTATGATATGCTTACCTAATAAATGCTTTTAAAAAACCAGTTCTTTCCTGTGTCAGTTGTACTGTTTAAATTCCAGCATTTTTTTTTTTTTTGGTACAGGAGATTGAACTCAGGACCTTGCGCTTGGCAGGCAGGTGCTTATGCCCCTGAGCTATATCCCGGGCCCAAATTCCAGCATTTTTTGATAGTGTATTATGATTATTTTAAAAACTTTCTCAGAGCTGTTGAAAACAGAATAACGCTACCATCTCTAACTTACCTAATTTTTCAAAGAAATATAGAATTATTTGCCACTTTAAATGACATGTTATGTAATTTTTGTTTTAAAAAATATACTAATTCCAATGAGAAAAGGTATAAACTTTCTCTGTATTCTGTCAGTCATTTATTTAAATTCATGATGAGACTATATGCTGTACTTGCATAAATTTTGCTTTTAAAATATTTCCTTATCTAGTTATTGAAACCAAAGATTTTTTATGAGTACTTACCATTTTATTTCTTATTCCAGATGCTGACTTTCCCAATATAGATATTAGTCAGAAAAATTTTCTATCCTAAAAGGAAACCATATAATTCATTATTAAAGTTCTTTCTAGAAAGTGATTTTTCACTAACTATATAGTTGGAAAATCAAAGTCATAGGAGTTCTCTGAAGAATTTTTCCCCAAATAATTTAGTAGATATCTTTAAAAAGATACATCTGTATGTGTTTCAGGGTAACTAATATGTGTAATCTATTTATATTTTTAAAAATTCATGACAATGTGATTCCAGCTATTCAAGAAGAATAAAAATAGAAATAGAACACATAGTTGTGCTTATAGGGAAAAGAAATAATTGGGGAAAATGGGGCAAATTTTGATTGTAGGAGGGATGAGAACAGTGGCAGGAGACCAGTTTTGTCAGGTCAGCCTGTTGCTTGCCAATTTTATTTAAACTTTATCACTTTCCAGATTGGAAAGGTGAGCTTCTAATTAGCTCCTTTCCCATCAGTCAAGGCTCAATCTCTCCAAACAATCTTCGGGTAATGATCGTAGCCCCACTCTGACAAACTTCAGGGAAATCACAGAGCCAAATATTAAGCAAGCGCTTATGAAATTGTGCACAACCACCTGTTCTGTTGACCCCTGGCTGACCCAGTTAACGGAGATCAGTGCTCTTCAATTAGTCCAAGTGATACCAAATATCACCACCTCTTACTAACAAGGGAGTTTTTCTTTCCATTTTGCAATGTGATTTCCTCAGATTAATCTTCACTATATTGCATATTTTGGTGAAGTAATCACAAACATCACGTGACTCAGTCGCCGCTAAATGTGCATATTATCTGGAAAACAGTAACAAGGCCTATAAACCTCCAGAGCTTAATTTGCATGTTCATTTAATTTGCTCATATTCATTTGCCTTAAGGCTAAAACAACTATCTGTCTAGAACTGTTACAAGTCTTTTCCTTATTTTTTTAATTTAGACCTTGATGACCATGAGAACCACCTGGGAAATCAATAAACAAGCAGGGTCCAGGATCGTACTTCATATGATGCGATGAACCTGAGTGAGATGGAACCCGGGTGACTCCAGTTTTCAAAAATTCTGTAGAAAACTTCAGATGTACATCAATCCTTGAGCCCTATGGGAATGAAATCGTGCTAATGGGGAGCCCAGTACCGGTGAAACAACTCAACTTCAGGTTGACTATTTATCTCTGTTTAATTGCAGAGGATATTCATATGTGTAGACTATGAAGAAATAAATATACAGAAAGATAGATTCAATAAAAAATGAATGAAAAGTATTCTGGGAAAATAAGAAGAGGAAAATAATTACTTCTCAGTTATTTTTCCCACCCATCTCAAATCAGTCCTATGCTTCTATTCATTAATAAAAAACAATACCAAATGTCCATCATTTGCTGGGAGGAATGGGGGAAAATGTGTGTATTATGGGAAACAAATTAAATGCTATCTCTATATTACAAAGTGAAAGGTTTCAGGGCCTCAGGGTGCTGTCCTGGAATTTGACAATCTGCATTTGAAACCTAGTAGAGTTTGATACCTTTGCTAGGTATAAACTTGAATACATTCTTTGTGTAGAGTAATTACTGAGCAGGCCTTTCAACTGAAAAATCACATTAATGGTCCTTATTTATTTATTTATCAAAAAATCAACACTTTTACTTCTCCCATGCTTTATGTGATTAATATTACAATTTATATATCTTTTACTATATATCCATTAACATAACTCTAGTTATAGATGTTACAATACTTTGGCATTTTAACATTCATGCTAGAAACAGAAGTGATTTACCCACCCATGTTACAGGGACATAATCAATCCTTAATATCTGCAGAGAATTGGATACAAAACTCTTCCAGTGAGACCAAAATCATAAAATAGCGTAGCATTTTGCATGTAAGCTATGTATATCTTCCTTTATACTTTAAAACATGTTTATATCACTTAAAATACCTTATGCAGTGTAAATGATATATAAGTAATAAGTGCATTCAATAGGGAGAAATAACAAAAAATCTGCATATGTTCAGTTCAGAAACAATTTTTTTTTTCCAGTGCTGGAAATCGAACTCATGACCTTGTGCTTGCCAGGCAGGCATTATGCCGCTGAGCTAAATCCCCAGCCTCCAGAAACAATTTTTTAACAAACATTTTTAATCAATAGTCGGTTAAATCTATGGATACAGAATAGTGGTACATATTTATCAAGTTTGACATGAGGGCTTAAATGCTTAGCTTCATGTTATTATTTACAGACAAACAATATTGTTCTCCCCTTTTTATTGTTCATATCACTATGTTTTTGAGATTTAGTTGCATTAAACTAAGGGTTTTATTTGTTTAACCTGGTATTATATCTTATGAACACCATCTGAGTAAAATTTTTATATCTTAAGAAATATAAATGCTTCATTTTGTTTTACATTTTTTATTTTAAAGAGAGTAGTAAATGAAAAACAAACAAACAAAAAATAGGACAGTAACAACATACCAGTATCACGAACATAAACAAATCAAAGCAAGAACATTCAAAGTGATACAGGGTCTCAAGACAAAATAATACAAATCAACACTGGTTGTTCCATTACATACCTCCGTCCTCAACTACATTGCTCAGATTACCAGATATAAGAATGAAAGATTGCTCAAACCATTAAAGAGAATAAGAAAATAATTCTTTGATAAAACAGAGATAATACAGAGTTTCACTAGACAAGATGGTAAGAGTTCACCATTGTAATTCCATTGCATATTTTTAACTTCAATCAGTTGCTCAGACCACCAGACACAAGCATGCAAAGTCAATTAGAACATAAAAAATTGTGAGCATTAACTGTTCATTTCAATACACCGTCAGACATCAGCAATATAGTCATCACAGCTACTCATATATATATTTATATTTTGCCTTCCTTCTTTCTTTTTTCTTCTTTCTCTCATCCCAGTCATTCCATCCTTTGAGCAATTTATTTCTCCTTCCTATCATCTATTGTATGTTTTGAGTTTTACCTAGTCTTTCAGGTTCCTTCACCAAGGAGACAATAGGACGTTTACACATCTGGGTCCAATTTATTTCAGTTATGAGTATGGTCTCTAGTTGCATCTATTTACCTACAAAAACCTCAAGTTTATCTTTTGTAATAGCTGAGTAATACTTCATTGTATAAAATCTTTACAGTAGCCTATGGTAGCCAAGCACTTAACGCAATGTGCAGTCATATTAAATATGCATTGAGGTTAATGACATTAGTAACCAAAAGTTATGTGTGTGCATGTATATTTCTGCTTATATTATCTACTGCTATATTAAAAATTTACCCGAATTTACAAGCCTAAGAGAGCACACATCTATGACATGCAATTATGATCCCAGCATTTCTTTGGATCAGGATTCTGGGCACAGATTACCTTGGCCTCAGTTTTGAAGATCTATCACAAGGTTGCAGTCGAAGTCTTTCCCAGGGCTGCAGACACATCCAGAGGACTGTTGGAGAGGATTCATTTCCAAGACCACTTACTTGGTTATTGGCAGGATTCAGTTCCATCAAGGCTATTGGACTGAAGACCTCAATTCCTTGCTGGCAGGAAGGTTGCCCTCAATCCTTCACCACATGTGACTCTCCAGTTTGCTTCATTAGAACAAGCAAGCAAGAAGAGCCAGAGAAAGAATGACAGCAAGATGGATGTCACAGTCTTTTGTACTCTAATGAAAGCCAAGCTCTACTTACTCTAAGTAGTCTAGGGCACAGTCAAGGGGAAGGGATGGATGCCAGAAAGCAGTGATAATTTGAAGGTTTGTTAGCAATTGCCTACCATTAATATATGGTGAAGCATACATAACACTTCAGGTAGCCAGGAGGTGATTAAAAGATCCATTTTTTATTCTTAAATGCTAGCCTGCATTCAGAATTTCCTGGAACTATCACCAAAATTTCAGTGGGTCTGCTGTGGGGCTGAAAATCTCCATTATAACAAGCACTCAGATGATGATGTAGCTACTAGCTCATAACCAAAGCTTGGGACCTGTTGGTTTAGAGAATGTACTCTGTCTTACTGTGTAAGGATGACTGCGGCTCACCCAGCTGTGGTAGGAGTTCACTTATCAGCCAATTTGGCAAACTCCCTTCTCTCTGCTGGGGGAAAGACCTTCCTATATGTGTTGCTATTTGGGACTATTTTTGAAGGAAACATTAGAAAGCTTTCCTTTGCTGAAAAGGGATTTCTTTGCTAGCACTTTTCCTGATGTGGATATAAATGGAGACCTAAGGATTATCCAGGGTGGGAAAATCATAGGCATTAATTGTCTGAGTTTCTTTAAAATGTTCAACCTATGATAAACATTGAAGAATACAAGAATTCCAAGAAACAGATAAAAAGATTCAGTGAGTGACCAAAAGATCACTCTTGTCCATCACAACCTATTTTCCACCTCCAAATTGAAAACAAAAAAAGAAAAAAAGAAACCTAAAAGACCAATTAGCACTCTGGAAAGCACTTTGGAATTGCTTTCTAACCTTGGTGTAGTGAAAACAAATGGACATTTTGATTAAATAGATGTCATTAAGATGACATGTTATGATCTCAACCTCTGGTTTAATGATCTAATTAAAACGAAGAAAAGTTCATTATGGACTCTTGGATCAAATAATTCATTTTCCTGAGCCAAGAAAACAGACTGTTTGTTCAGGATAGGAAGACAATTTGGGATGAAAAGAAATTCAACCCAGAGAAGCTTATTACTATCTTTATTTTAATAAAGGAAAAGATCTTGATAAGGGAATGAAAAATGAAATTTATAAGCAGCTGGGATGGAAAAGAGCCTAGCTTCCAGGGATACTAATGCTTCCGTGAATTCCTTGACATATTTTCCTTCAGCCTATCCACCCTAAAAGGAAGAGTTGTGTGATGAGATATAGGCGGGATGAACTAGGAAAACTAAACCCTACTGGCTTTCTCATGAATGGGTAATGGATCATAGTAAGGGAGTTAAGGCAAAGTAGTCAAAGAATGTAAAGGGGATAATTGTACACAAAGCATCAGGCAAAGCTGTGGTAAGAAAACAAGAGATTATAACATAAGAACCCAAACAAAGAAACAAAAGATAAATAGAATCTATCAAAACTAAAGCAGGAAGCATCAAGGATATTTATTATGAATGTCACATATAGTCTTCTGGACACATAATATGGACACTTAAAACAGTTCAGTATATGGAGACTCGTACTCCAAAGACTGAGTACATTTAAAAAGAATGTTCTACATCTCTTGATTAATGTCTTCACCTAATATTTGAGGAAAAACAAAGCCTGTTAGACTACTGAGGAATTCCCACTTGGAAACATTTAACATCAATTCACCTAAAATCTTAAGGACAAACTTTTAAGTGCATTACCTGTTGTTTGCCAATGGCAGTCTTTTTGCCCTATTTTGTTAAAGCACAGTGAAGGGGCGAGGGTTAAGGCTCACTGCTGGCAATGTCCTTTCATATTTCTCTTGAATATCTCACTTCAAGGCAGTCCATGTTGACATTGTCTTACCCGCTTAAGCTTGATTGCACGGAAGGTTAATACTTCAACTGTATAAGTAGGGAACAGAAAATGCTGAGGTTGAACTGGTTGGGACAATGGGTGGGAAAATTAGTTTCTCAATGGATGTGGAGTAACCAATTGCTGTACATTTTTTGTGAATTCTTGATTCAACTCAGAGTTAGTATCTGAGAAGAGTTTGATGTAGACTAAAATCCAAATGACAAATGAAGTTCAAACATAAACCAGTGGGGATGCTGCAGGTTTTACGATGAGTTCAAAAAAGTGGCTTAGATTAGTGAATAGAGCATAATCAAATATGTTGGTAGCTAACGACAATTCAGTGGAATATTACAACCTCTACCCTTAGAATAGGAGGATGGATAAAAACATGGAGATAAAAGCTTAATAAAAGTAACTGGGCCATATGAGTTGGAAGTATGAAAAGACTGGTTTTATTTAATTCCTCACAGATGCAAAGGTTTTGAACTTCTGGCATGATGGAATAGATTTAGGGTCTCCTATAGAGAAAGTTGCGCCAGCTGATATCTTTTTGCTCATTTCCCATCTAGCTGATAGGGAAAAGCATCCATACATAAAACTAGCAAGCTGGATAAGACAGGATTTAACAACATAGTACCATACTTGGCATAGGTCATTGCCTCTTTTTCTTCCTACTAATGGGCCTTTTAGTCTGATGGACTAGACAGTCTCTTGTGATGTGCAATTACTTCTACTAGTTAGCTGCACATTACCTTTCTCACCATTCCCTTCATGGCCAGGGCTCTCAGGGATCTTCTGTACTGGTCAAAGACTGAGGTTCATTACAATCTTCCCGCAAGTCTCTACCATACTGTAGCCAAACAAGTTTTGGAGTAAAATGGAAGCTCAGTTAAGATAGCATAAATGGTATTTGAGTTTTCCTTAACAACGAAAACCCAGTTTCTCATCTGTGAGTGAATGTAGCATTCTTAATTTCATGCTTTTATTGGAATGAGTAAATGAAACCAAAATACTTAAAATTCCTAAACACTACTGGCATGCAACAAGTTGAATTGTTTCCAATTCACCACCTCTCGGTTTTCCTCTTTGTTTTGTAGGGTTACAGGGCACTGACCTTTAATGTCTTTCATCTTCCTGGCGTTCCATGGTATCTTAGCTTTAAGCAAAACTCAGGCCACTGGGTGTTATTTTACTCAAGTTTGGCCAGATTTGTGTTTCTAATGACTCAAGGGGGAAAACAATCTCTCCATTTAACCAAGGGTGTCATTAATAAACATATGGTTGGGTAGATAGAATTAATCAGTTATGGGGTACCTGCACAATTTAAAAATCTGAAGGCTGTTAGGGTAAAAGAGCCTTGACAATTTGCATACACCTTGAAATTTTGTATACACATAGGCAGATGTAACATAAATTTAATTCATATCATTTCCAACTTATTGTACTGTTGATACACAATGGAACCCTGTAAGTCTTGAATCTCATAAAATGATGTGAATATACTCTGCCTATTTTAACCTACCATAGAATTTTTGTTGTTTTTATTTGATCTGGTATGTTTGGTTTTATCTTGTATTGGTTGGTTTTGTTTATTGTTACTAAGAGCAGCATTTAAAACTGAGTTGAGGGAATCAACAAATTCTGTCTGATGTCTTTGATACTTATAATACAGTGGGTCAGGATCTTTGAAATGAGAATGCTACTGAGTCAATATTTAAAACAATTTTACTTACTGAGAACTATGTTCAAAAAATATGACAAATCAGAGAACAGGAAATTTTTAAACATTTAGAACTATGTAAGAATACCAATGATATTTGAAGGAAAATAACATAGCTTATTAGAAAGGGAAGACCATTTCATTCCAATAGAAATGAGTATTGGTATTAAACCCCTAGTAAAGGGAGAATTTGGAAAAATAAATTGTGCACTAAAGCTAAGATATATGGCTATTTAATTAATGGTTTACTGCATTATTTTCACCAAAAAACCAACATGTCTTAGTGAAGGACAGTGAAAATAAAATAAACAGGAAGTTTTCAAGTAGGAAAATCACTAAGTTGGAGAAATCAGTATTAGAAGCTCAATTATCTCAGGGTAGGTTTGAGCCATCTCAGAGCAGCCTTCAGTTATGTTTTTCCATGAAAAGATCAATGCAGTATCTCTTGAATTTAGCACTCACTTAGAGAATCCTACAAACCCTTTTGGATGGGGTCAGGAAGAGCCTTCAGCAGGAGTGAAGTTCTGAAATTGCAGGAGTACCTGATGGGTCACTTAGTTTCGGTGTAAAGCTACAGTGATGACACTGCACATCCTATTTTATCAAACTCTTAAAAGACAAAAAAATTCTTGATTTAAATAAAGCCTAGGTACTGATATTGTCAATATCAGTGCATAATTTATGAAATTCCTTTTCACGTTATATGGGGGTTCCATGCATAAAGAGGAAATACAATTTGTCTCTTCATAAAGCAAGTTAATTGGTAAAAAATAAATGAAGAGTGCCTTACTTCTACCCAATGTGTCAGTTATTTCTAGTTGTAAAACTTCCACAATTTTTATATCCAATACAAATGTATAATGATATATATGACATTTTAAATTCTCTAGCAACTATGCAAAAATGAAAAAGAAAACTGGCAAAGTGTTTAATGGAACATTTTATTTAGATACGATAATAAATTCACATATAAGAAATATACTGAGATCTTTGTATCTCTTACTCAGTATGTCCTCCCAGGTAAAATCTTACAAGGTAGAATACAGTCTCACAATCAGGTTATTAATATTGATGCAACCTATCTGTTTATGTTAGTCAGAGTGTGTGTGTGAAATTAGTCTTATCCAGTCTTATGATGTGTTGGTACAGGTGTCCACGGCCATAATGAAGACACAACAGTTCTATCACCAAAAAGATCATCCTGCTTTTCTTGGGCAGCCATAACTACTTCCCTTATGTGCTAAGTTCCCCTTCCCTAGCTCCTAGTTATGAGTTGTCCTTATCTATATATTTCATGATAAAGTTAATTAATGTTGATAATACAATCTGTTAACCTAATATACATGAGCTATTGTTATTTCAATATGTAATTGGTATTAATATGTTAATAAGATATCTTGCATTATTTCTTTAATATTTTCTTTGAAGGTGAGGCGTACTTCATTCTGACAGAGCAAATCAGTTTGACAGCTGAAGTGCAGGGAACAAATTCTGCTCTTAGATTTCCCATGCCCTCCTAGGTAGAGATTTTAGATTTGGAGAAATACAAAACTCAAGGAAAATGGGTCAGTTCAAGTCAATCTTTCCGTTAGCAGTATAGTTAAGTAAAAGGTTGTACAATATCCTAAAGGCACATTAAATTTATGTCTATAAAAGACACACAATAATGTAATTTATGGTGATTGTCAATCCCAGTTTGTCTAGAACCAAGGAGTTTCCTGAAATATAGAATATTCATTGCCAGTTATCCTGATATAAGCTTTAACTTGATGAGAAAATCGTCAGATTAGTAAAATATTTATTATATATTTGTGTATTTATATGTGTGCATTTATAAATACACATATATTATGCATGCATATCTAAAATAGATGTGTACATTTATATGTGTCCTAAAACACATACACACAGAGATAACGGCAACAATGTTTATAGATAAAGCATTTAAAATAAATACAATATATAGAGAGCCATGGTTAGAAGTAAAACTGAGGAATTCCAGTAATAAAATTGAGCTTTGCAAAGCAGGCATAGAACGGATGAGGGATTTAGAGGTATCCATTTTTTTCATTATAAAATTATAAATAGAACTAGATAATCTCCAGTATCCTCTCTCGTTCCAAAATTATACAATAATAATTTGAAATAAGCCTTTATAGAGCCAACAATTACTCTAGGAAATAAGGAAACTGCTTCAATATTTATGACAATGTTTGTAGAGGGTATGCAAAGTAAATATGATTCTTAAAGATGGGTGAATTTGGTTTATGTGAATAGAAGGTAGATAATTCTAAGTAAATGAATTACAGCAAACTCAACAAAGGGCAGTGACAAGACAATTTCTAGCTGTGGTTCACATACGGAATATTTCAAGCATGGAAAAGTATTTTAAAATGACTTTATTGATTATTCTTAATCACTTCTATCTGTATTAATAAATCATGCTTTATATTTGCTGAAGATTTTTATAAACAAAAGTTATAATTTTGGGGAAAATGATCATTTGCTTTAAAATATATCCTTTCTTGTTCGATTATATGTCACTCAAACCCTTAACCTGATGTGGACACTAAATAATAAATATTTGTGATCCTGGTGGGAAATGTGGGGAAGGGAAACTTGCCCTTCAACATTAGGTCGAAAAGTTAATCATTTCAGTGTACCGTTGTTCAAATATAGCCCATGTGTTTATCAAAAGAAGGTATTTGATACTTGTAATTATCATATCCAAAGGTTCACCTATACACAGGCCAATCACTCCTTTATTGATTCTATGAACTAATGACACTAAGTTACTTTGAAGGAGGAGAAAGAGAGAGAGAGAGGTTCAGGGAAGGAGGGGTACTCATGATCCATGCCCTCAAGTCTAGAGTGAGCTTTACCTGTAAGATATTGGAATGCTGGCTTCTCTGAGTGAAAGATTCACTACAAAGTTGAATGGTAGATGTGACTGAGAATATTCGTATCAGTCTGAGGGGTTTGATATCTCTCATTTAGGTACTAAGAAAGTCTGTGAATTGTATAGGAAGTGACATTATGGAAATAGCATTTACCATGAGGCTAATTTAATGCACCAATTAGTTTTCAAAGCAGAAGCGTTGTGCTCATCATTTAGCCACCATTTTATCCTCGGATAGGAGCTATGTCCTTAGCAAATGCCCCCATTTTTCAATAAAATTGTTCCATTGATGGAAAGATATTTCCACTTCACAAATACAGAAAATTTGGTTCTTAATCATAAGTAGTACTATCAATAACAGATAACAGACTCATGTTATAAACATAATGTATTTTTAAATACATTAGAAATTTTGATGGCCGATTGAAGCTTATGTTACCATTGTCATAAGAAAAAAAAGGTCACACTTAGATCCTCAGGTACCAATAGTAAAATAAAATAATTCAAATCATACTCTACTCCTTCATATCTAGTATCTAAATGGAAACTTCTGGCAAAAATCCATCATTGTAATTGTCTAGATGAAAGGATGATCCACCTCTCAGCCATACAGGACTAAAAATAAACATCAATGTATAGCAAATGCTTTATGAAGAGAATACAAAGTATAATTAAATTTGGAGGAAATAAAGTAAAAATATGATTTCTGTTGGATGAAATAAAAATAAGTTGTCTTCAAAATGCAGATTGAGAAAGACTTTTCTTACTGTTTTCTTGACTGTGTCTGTGACAACACATATATTCATTCAGTAATTCTATTAATTCATTTATTCAAATGCATTAAACACATTGTATATCTAGCATGTTAGGTGCAGAGATTCTAGCATATACCATTTAACTGAACTTTGATAGATGTGAGAACTCTGAATA
Organism: Chinchilla lanigera; assembly: GCF_000276665.1. Classification (NCBI taxonomy): domain Eukaryota; kingdom Metazoa; phylum Chordata; class Mammalia; order Rodentia; family Chinchillidae; genus Chinchilla; species Chinchilla lanigera. The sequence continues at coordinate 26,996,069 of NW_004955402.1, read as the reverse complement.
ATTATATCTAATGAAAAGAGGTGTCTAAATTTGAAATCAGTGACATGGAACATGAATAAATTATATACATAGATAATAATGACAGTTTTATCCCTACTAGAAAGAAATATCAATTGGAATCTTTTTCTTTTTTCTTATTCTATTACTTAGTGACCCTAGCTTGAGAATAAAATAGCTAATGATGACGTCTTATGTTTTAAGTATTTTAACTGTAATAAGTACTCACAAACTAGGCTCTGGTATCATGTTTGTAATATGACTCTGCTCTCTTGGCCACATCTGACTGAACTGAAAGAAGGCACCCAACCTAGGAGATGTTAATCTATTAGAGAGGCTTGGCCAATCTTTTTTTTTTTTTTTTTTTTTCTGTTTGCTAAGGATGGCCTTGTCACCTGAAAGGAATAATTTTGTGAGCGTACAAATTCACATCAAAGGAGAGATTGTGGGAAATTCTTCATTAAATGATAAGTCCCAAAGAGTGTTATTTCCAAAGCTCATGTTAATTCATTTAATAATTATATTTAATAGGCACAGTAATAACAATGCTCTAAAAACTGTAATTTCTATTGAACTGAAGAAACACCTCTAAAGTTATGCACAGTGCAGGAAGTAGAATATATACAGTGGAGGATGGAGTGGTTATGTATGGGCTAGAGTGAAATGTAAGAGCAAACAGTCTACAGGAAGAGAGAACACTGAAGCAAAAGGAGCTGCGGAGGCATGTTTCAATAAACTTTCTGCTCATCCAAATGCCTCCTGGCCACTAGGACAATGCTAAGATTAGGCATGTACATAGGTAAAGCCTACTGCGAGAAAAGAAAGTTTGGCACTGCTCACTGTTTTTAGAGTGTTGTTACTACCTGTGTCTATTAAATATAATTATTAAATGAATTAACATGAGCTTTGGAAATAACACTGTCTGGGGCTTTTCATTTAATGAAGAATTTCCCACAATCTATCCTTTGATCTGAATTTGTATGCTCACAAAGTTATTTCTTTCAGGTGACAAGGCCATCCTTAGCAAACAGAAAGACAGAGAGCAAGCAGACATATTGATACGTGTCACATAAACTCTGTATAGCTACAGTACAATATATAGAGAACATAAAATCCTTACAGTGAAACAGTAACTTTACATTTGGAATACTCAGAGATTTGGAAAACAGGTCTTGGCTTACTGTAGAAAGAAGCTGCTCTTAAGTAACTTTGGTGCTCAAAAAGCCAGGTGTATTGGATTTCCTTCGCATGGAGATATGTTGTACCATCTGCTCCAGGGCCATGGAACTTTATTTCAAACAGTTTATTTTCCACTTAGGCATGAATGAGAGGGTGGTGTGAAAGTGCGCTGGGTAATGTGATGATAGGTAGAACGGTGATTCCACTTCTTTCGTTGCTAGTATGTGAGTGATTTTGATGAGCTTGCCAAAGAACATAGACAGTCCTCCTCCTCTAAACATCTGTGGGTGATCCATGCCCCCTCCCCCAAAATGACTGTATCTGTCTTCCTGCTAGCTGGCTGGGGAGCTAGTACGCCAGACTCTCACAGCTGTGGGGGTACAGCTGACTATCCATCTTCAAAATGTGCCACATGCCAGTTGTTTGGATTGAAGTAGCTTGGAAAAAGTCACTTCTTACAAAGAAAACTTTATTTGAGAGCTGATTTTCTCATAAGGAGTGTGTTCTGCTTTTTCTTTCACTTCAGCCCTCAGAGGAGACAGCACTGATGGGAAATACCCTCCATCAGATAACGACATTGCCTGTGGGTCCTCCTATCAGCTTTTAGCAGCATGAGAGAGCCACCCGAGCTGAGTGCTTTTAGGAACATTCACTTCCCTGAATAAAGGTCATCTTCATTTTCCAATGCATGATAGCAGCTAAACATTTTGAAAATTACAGTTGTCTCTGATAAAAATTTTTCCACTTTTGCTCACATGAAGATCATGCATTATTAGGAATTCATTTCAGTCAGTGAATAGATCTTAGGTACTCATTAGATTTATTAATTGTTGTTTCAAATTTTGTGTTATATTTTAAAGAAAATTATGTAAATTTATGTTTTAAATTTCAATGTTAGGAAATGATAAACTTACTTAGCAAAATGTATCTTAAAGCACTGAACCAAATATTGAGTGAGATGTATATATTTGTGTCTACAGATATTATACTTACACATATACTTAATATATACAGTCATACATGCAATAAATACATACAGTGCTATAGTATGTGAATTCATGCAGGCCTATAAAGACATATGTTGTCTGTAGTCTACTAAAATATGATCTTAGTAAGTAATGTAGCACTAAATGCTCTAACTATAGGGGTTATCTGAGTGTTTTATATAGATTTCCATGCCAATATTTCTTTAACCCTTTAAAGCATGTGTAAATGCAGGCGTAGAGGATAAATAGCAAAGCTCTGATGTAATTTTGATGCCTTTTTAAATTATAGCTGAGATCATGGGACTAACAAATGCACTGACTGACATTCCTAGAGTTAACCAGTTCTTTGAAAGAGCTGAAGGATCACACCCAGTGACAGTCATTTACTTTTTCACCTAATTAATGACCTTTCATAGAGCTGAGCGCTCTTTGATTTACCTAGTAAATATGGTTTCTCTGGTTCATGTCTCACATTATCTACAAATAGGTCACTAATGTCTAGTGCACATTTATTAGTTGAATAAAGTATAATAAAGTTTGTAATAAAATAAGCATTTTATACTTTTACGTAGCTTTTTTTAATTAAAAGAGCTATTATTTTTAAATGGGCATACTTAGAGGCAAACAGTAAGAGCTCAGTGAATGTTTGCTATTGTTTTATTGAAATTATGAAACACTACAATATCCTGTCAGAAAAGCCCATTTGAAATGTTTTGCTTTGCATGTGTTAGGCGAGACTGTGAACAGAGGGACCAAGAGAGCTGTGAAAATCATAAAACAGTCATACTGGTATGCAGTAAAGACAAAACAATGTTCTAAAAGGTGGCTATGCAAGAATATGAGTCACTGATGAGTAGATGTGTTTGGACATTGTGAGTTCAAGAGATGAAATAAAACAATGACCCTCCAACATAAATGTTTGAAGAACCTTGTGGTTATTGTCCTCATGTAAACAATATTCTTCAGTGGCTGAATTGGATAAACACACGTTTTAATATTTAAAATCTGTTTTTGCTAGTGAGACAATTTCATTTACTGTATGCTTTGCAGTTTTTCATGAGGTGTTATTTGCTCTGTGGTGGTATTTTCATTATTTTCTAAAAATCAAAATGTCTTAATAACAACTGCTGTAAAAATAAATATACGCAGGATATGACATCAAAACAAGGCAGAGATAAATTTCTCTGCATAATTTAAATAAAAAGAGATCATCTAAATCTCTGTTTTTACACAGGACAGCTTGACCAAATGTGAACTGAGAGCAAATTATCCAAATAATATATATATGGGAAAAATATGCTGTATACAAATATCTTAAGTTTAAAAATTAATTGAAAGAAAGTATCACAGCACTTCCAGGCCTACTTCTGTTTATTTCTTAAGGATAATGTTTTTCTACATTCATAGGATCACAATATTTTAAAAGAACTTTACATAGTTTTTTCTGTTCCTTACAAAATCTCTACACTGTAGAAACTATGAGTAAATTTATCTTTGGATGAACAAGTGGAGTTATAGAAACTGTACATAGTTTGCCAGATTTCATACCACAAATTACTTTCCAGTGAGTTCTCTCCTGCTAGAAAGGGACAGACATATCCTCAGGGGTATCTTCCTGTCAGAAGTGAAGAGATCTGTTTGCCCCAACCTGCATCTGCAATGCCTGATTAATGTCCTAGTTTTCCTTCTCCCATCACTTTTCCAGATAGCATCTGTTAAAAGCTGGCTTGGACAAAGCTCAAAGGAAGCTTGTGTATGCAAATTCTTTTCTTTGGAGAAGATAGAATGGAAAGGGAAATGTATGACTTGGGTGTCTCTTCTTAGAATGATAGCTCTATCTCCATTTGAGCTCCCTGAATAATGAGAAACACCATCTAAAAGGAAGTTTTTCCCTCTTTGGCTGACCTACAAAAACAATCACAGACAGCAAACTCCCACTGAAAGAAAGGTGTCCTTTTCCTCTTGACTGATAAGAATTCACAGTATTTTCAGAATAAGCATTGATCATTTATTGTCTTTGTTAAGAGTGTGATAAATGTGTATGGGGCAATAAGAGGGACAAACAGAGCAGACTGAACCTTAGGGACTTGCTTGGAAGAAACTTGGGCTGCCACTGAGGAAGGGTAAAACAGATGGCAACAAAGGGCCTTCTCTTTAAAAAATGTTTCTCTCTTCATATGTTGGTAAACTTTACTATAAAAGAACAGTTTTGCTTCTTTAGTAGCTTAATTTCCTATAATCATTTTTGATGGAGAAGCTGATCCACATAGTTACCTCAGGTATTATCAAAGTGGAGATTGAATTACTTTTATATTACCAACGCATGTAAAGAAAAGGCCGAAGATAAGATTCAAAACCTTATTTCCAACATCTTTTTATTTCCTTATGCCTGGATGGAATAGTAACTACTTACTTTAATCCTGTTTAAAGTTCCTTTCCACAAATTTACTAAATGTAGGATTTAAACACTTAGAAAGAATTGGAAGAGGCCATTCAGCAAAGCTGCACTCGTTATCTAGCCAAAAGAAAAAGAACTTTGGAAGAAAAAAGTCACAAATGGCAAGACTTTGAAGAATCTACTTGTTATCTTTTCCACTTCGCTGATTTTAGACTTCCACACCAAATTGAAATACCATTTTCTAAACAATAATGTAATACATTTTTGACGTCACAAAAAATGCTTTTAAGGCATAAAAAATACATTTCCCTTATGTAATCAAAAACAAAAGCCTTATAAATTATAATGCAAGGAACAGTCCAATTCTTCTATGGGATATATTTAAATGATATGTGCTGATTAAGCTTTTAGTCTTTTGTAAAACTGTTTAGTGAAAGGTTTCTGAATCAGGTTTAACTTATATTAAATGCCCTAGTGGTGGACCTTAAAATAAAAAAGAGAGAAATAAAAAAATTTATCCTAGACTATTTTCCCTCGTATGTTTTAATAAATGTTGCTACACAATTTTAATACATCTCTGTCTTGCATAGAGTGCCCAATGATTCTTTTGATGGAAAAGCCAAGAACAGATTCACACATTAAAATGTGAAGTAACCTCACAGTGCAAGCAGTGTTTTTTAAAAGACGATGATGGAGTATTTCTTTTCCTTGATAACCCTTCGTACTCATTTCAGCTCCATATAGTAGTTGGCTTTTGTGAAAGTTTTCAGAGTATCTATTTTCCCTCTTCTCTTTCCTGCGGTATTAGGAATTTTAGGGCTCATTTGTATATTCATATATTAGCAGATTCCACTTTTTTGATGTAATGATTTGGAGCTTTATGGCAGCATTGGTACAACAGACGTCGTGCTTCGAATACTTCTTCTGTGAAATTTCTCTATAGAATGAAAAATATCTAACAATCAATTAATGCTTCAGAAAAGCTATCACAGTTTATTTTAGGAATGCAGTAATAGAATATGAGAGGATATTACCACAGCCCATGTACTGACCGTACTTATGTCCTCTTCAAATTGGGTTAACATAAAGGGGGCTGGGCTGGGGATATAGCTCCGTGGCACAAGAACATGCCTGACAAATGCAAGGTCCTGAGTTCGATTCTTGATACCAAATAAATGAATACATACATACATACACAAATAAATAAACAAATAAATAAAGAAAGAAGGCTGGCAACCAAACATGGCCCATGTGTGGTACAATATGTAGGTTTCTAGCAGTCAATCTTCTCCTTAAAGAAGACTGATATTGATTTAATTCCCCTAGTTAAGCAATGTAGTTGTCTTTGGAAAGGTAAATGGAGTCCCTTTCAATGATAGATGTTGCTACACAGTAAAGCGGTAAATTGAGCATCTGGCTGTATCTTCTCTTGATATTGGCCTATAAAATGAGGGAAGCTCTGGCATTGCTGAAGCCTGATTGCACGCACCTCTACTCATTTGCTAATAACCACACTGTTGTAGTAAATACTACGCATTCTTCTGATTTGCACTACATGCTGCCAATGCTCATTCTTGCTTTTTCTTTAAAACAATCTGTTGTTTTACAGAGATTCTGTGCTACACCTTTGGAAAGATTTCAAAAGTTCAGTGTAAACCCACTTCCTTATTCTCAGAAAAGAGTTTATTTCTCTAATGATCCTAAAATATATATAACCTAAGATGTATAGTCGACTCCTTTATGTTTACATTTAATGCTTGTAAATACTTCATATCTTATTTAACAATCATCACCATGATTCTCCACAGCATTTGAATCCTCTCAGGCTACAATTCTTCATTGAAAAATTTCCTTTTCCCTCTTCCTCCCAATCCAAACCAAGAGACATTTGACTTTCTTTGTCTCTGATTTAGACTCTTCCAGGAACTTCATGTAAATGGAATTCTACCATTTCCAAGCCTTTGTGACAGGTTCATTTCACTTGCTCACAAATCACTTTAAGTGACATTCTCACTGAAGCCATACAGAAATCCCATGAGAGATACAATAATGGACACTAATAACAAAGAAATAGACACAGTAAAGTTAATTTAGTTATTCAAGTTCACACAGCCACCCATTAGAAGAAGGAAACATACAAAGTAAAATCTCCACATAAGGCCAATATATCACCTTAAAATCCTATTGTCAGAAGTTTATACATAGAAGAAAATAGGGGTGAATTCTGATATCAAGAGCTGAGTAAGAAGGTGGTGAAAAGTGCAAAAAACACTGGAGTGAGCTTTATTCATAGAACTTTTATAATTTCTCTGACCTTAATATATCATATCATCTTCTCAGATTTCTATTTGTCTTTCAGAAAATATAAAGATGTACAAGTTCAGCAGCAAAGCAACAGGCAGGAAGCAGTGAAGTACTGAAGCAGCAAGCTCAGACAGTGGCTCTAAGAGCAGGTAGTACTCATGCTCAGGTTGGGGTACCCTTAATCCTTAATCTTGTACCATTGTACCATGTATCAGTCCTGGCATCACAGAGTCTAGATTCAGCTGCCTCCAAAGCACTCCACCTATAATCACATGCTGCTTTGAGGGGGTGCTCCTAGACACAGCCATCTCACTGTCCCTCTGTACCTCTCTGCTTTCAGAGTTGTTCTTTCCAAATACGTGCAACTGAAGCCAGGATAATACATAGAAATTTATAAACAATAGTAAAGGACATCATTTCCACTTCAAAAGGTATTTTTTGGTATAAGAAATAGGTAGATATGGGCCAGGGATATAGGTCAGTGGCACAGCCCTGCCCGGCAGGCACAAGACCCTAACTTCGATTCCTGGTACCCTCCCTGCAAAAAAATACATAGGTAAACAGACAGACACATAATGGAATAAATAGAGTCATTCCATTATAGTTCCATCTGACCAATCTCTCAATTACCTCTCACTCACTCTGAGGCTGTAATATCCTGGCTAGAAATTGAGCAATACTAACTCAGTCTCTTCAGAGGATGTTGTAAATTTTGAATGACTGGATGTGTATGAATTATTTGGGGAACCTGAACTTGTTTTCTATTTATAGTTTTAAAGACTATTGCAAAATATTCCATGTATTCAAATAATGGTAAAAATAATAGCAGAAAATTCACTAATCACTGTCAGAGAAACTTTAGATTTGGAGAAAATGAACATTCAGTTCCTTATTGAGAACAATTTCCACCTCTGTGAAAAGGCATTTCAAGGACAATGCCTCCAAAGTTTGTTCACCATCCAACCTAAACTTTCTGGTAGGTAATGAAGCTTATGTACAGCATTCTGTTGCCCAATTAGGGAGCAGTCCATGGGTCAAGCAAATTTCTTTGGAACGTTAATTGTTTTTCTTTCTTTGTTTTCTCTTTTTGATTTTTAGGAAAAAAAAGGCAACTAGTCTTCAAATATTCTCTTCTCTCCGAGAAAAGCATTCATTCAAATAATCTCTGAATTTATTTTAGAAGGGGCAATATTGAAAACAATCAGCACTGAAGTTTTCATTGAAACAGGAATATTTATACAGATAATAAAAGTATTCTCTTAGCAATGGTAGATAATAAATATGAAATCAGCATAGTTATTCTCAGAAGAAATATCACCCCAAGAAAAATAAATCATTTTCTATTCAAATCTCTTCATAAGAATTTTGCATTTTCCATTTATTTTATAAAACTTTCATTAACATTATTTTTCCATTTATAATACTCTATCACATATGTGTGTCTAATCAGAGAATATTACCAACAAATATTTAAGCATTTAACTTATAAGTATAAGGAAAAAATTAGAAATTTTAAAAAAATTTCTGAACATCACTACAGAAATTTGCATATATGGCATTTTACAGTCTCAGTTAAAACTTTGTTTTTTTATTTTAAAAATGAAAGGAGGAAAACATTAACAGACAGACAACCTTTTACAAAGTAGCAAAAGAACAGTACAGACAATACAGAGTTACAAACAAAGTGGTAGGAAATTAACAATGTTTGTTGTATTACATATGGATATCTTCAAAGTAGTTTCTCATGAAAACAGATAGAGACAAGCAATATTGATCAATCAAGGACTCATTGACAGTTTCTCTCAGGAATGAAAAGAAGACAGTAGAACAACTATGTTAACTATCCTATATATGCATACATACATACAAAATTTCTCCTTTCCCTTCTCTTTTCCTACACCCCAGTTGCCCTTTACTCTTGAGCGGTTTCCTATCATTTCATAATGTCTATCATACCTTCTAGTTTAAATTAACTCTTTCAGGATTTACACTAGTGAGACAATGCGGTGCTTGTACATGCAGGTCTGATTTATTTCACTTATGAGTATGGTCTCTAGTTGTGAACATTTACCTATAAAGGCCTCGAGTTGATCTTTCTTTATAGCTGAGTAATACTCCATTGTATAAAAGTACCACAATTTTCTTATCCAATCTTTAGTGGATGGATGTTTGGGTTGTTTCCACAATTTAGCAATTACAAATTATGCTGGTATGAACATAGCACATATATCGCTATGATATGATGTTTTTAGATCTTCTCAGAAAATACCCAGAAGGGGAGTAGCTGGATTGAATGGGACCTCTGGACCTAGTTTTCTGAGGAATCTCCAAACTGATTTCCACAGTGGTTT
>NW_004955402.1:26972123-26982394 GCF_000276665.1 Chinchilla lanigera | reverse complement strand
CTATGTCGATGTCTCCTGGACTTGTTCTGAGTGGGGTGGAGTTCTGGGATTGTGTGTTAGTCCTCGTCTTGTCTTGTTTGCTACCGGATGCAGAAAGCTCACTTTCCCTCTTCAGTAGTTGCACAGCAAAGGCCACTAGTGTCCCTAGTTTTCCTGTTGGTCAGGTTTGCCCCTTAGTGACCTCTGAGAACTGCTACTTAATCTCGGGTTTTCCAGCAGGTGTTGATTTGTATATAGTTATCCCCGGTCCCAGACGTGGGCATTGGTGTCAGTTGATGGCTGACCATCTGATCCAGCATCCCCTTGCAGTTCAGAGCATGTGCATGGCCCAGACTCGGGTTGCACTGGTGTGACAATTCTGGTCCAGTGGACCTATGTCCCCAGGCAGTTCAGGGTACAGGCAAAACCCAGACATGAACTGCAGGGTCAACAGTTTGTGAACCACCTGATTCTCTGTCTCTAGTCAGTTCAGGACATATACAGGAACCACATGCAGGCCGGATGGGTAGCAATCACAGACTGCCCTTGCCTTTGACCCTCTAGGGGGTCTGGGTGAAAGTAAAGCATGCATTCGAACTGCTGGACCAGCAGCTCTTGGAGCACCTTTTCACTCAGCGCAGGGCATGTGCAGGGAAGGGCCACATGTGCTCTCCCCAGCTAAAGAAGTCCCTGGGGCTTTTGAGTGAGGACCTCCTGTCTGCTGTGGGTGTCCGGGGGGCAGAGACTCAGTCTGTAATGGTGTCGGGGTCCTGGGTCACCCGCTCTGCCCTCAGGAAGTAGATGGGAAATACCTGGCTCTCTCTGCGAGTTTCAGCTGGGAACCATGGAAGTGTGAGTAAAGCACAGACTCGAACCATGGGACCAGCAGCTCTTGGAGCACTTGCTCTCAGTTAAAACTTTGAAAGCAATGTTTGAAAACTTTTTAAACCTACATTCAGTATTCTTCCTTTACTTATTAATACAAGTAATATTTGAAAATTGGAAAAAATAATACATTGTTTCACCTGATAAAATAAAATATATAATTTATTTCTGAACTAGAGATAATTTTAAAACAGCAAAAACCTTTTATAATAGATCTCCAGGGAAATAAAACAAATATATAGAAGATTTTATAATGAGGAATTTTCTCATGTGATTATGTAGGCTGTGAAGTTCCACAATTTGATCTTTACAAGCCTGAAACTCAAGCAAGACTGAGCTAATTCAGTCTGAGTCCAAAGGCCTGAGAGCTGGGAGAGCTTGAAGTGTAAATCAGAGTCAGAATGCAGCAATGAGATGAAATGTTCCAGCTCTATCTGTGAGGCAGAAGAGAAATGGGAACTTTCTCCTTGCTTCACATTTTGCCCTGGAAGGAGATAAGGCTGCTCGCTCACAGCCACATCCATCTGGTCAGGTATCTATCCCATAGATTCAAAGCAGAATTCAAATGCTAATCCTGACTACAGACCCAGAAGAAGGTTTAACCTGGTATCTAAGCATCCTCTGATCCACTCCAGTTGACACATAAAGTTAACTCTCATGACTGTCATCTCACTGCAGATAGTGGCATACATTTGTAATACAGCATTCTAGGAATTTTTCACTGTATTTTTTATTCCTAAATTCACCAAACTGTGTATTTCCTCCAATCTATATTTTCAACATAAACACTTTTATGATATCATTTTAATATTTTCAGTGTATGTAATGTTATACTTATACCATAATGCATTTACCAGCAATGTATCAGTGTATAAGTCTTTCTCAATTTATAAGAATCATAAGTACATATTTATAAATATATTTGTCCACAAATTTTCACCAATATCAAAAATATTCTATCAATTATTTGCTAGAAATCGAACTTAATGGCAAAAGGGAAAACTTCTTTTGAAACTTTTATGCACTGCAAATGTCTCCTCTAAAAAGATAGAACAATTTAAACTCTCACCAAGCCTTAATGAAAGCTAGAGTTTTAGTCAGCCTACTTGTTCTATCATTACTAAAAGATCTTTCTCACCAAATAGGGAATAAATTATGTTACATTTTAGGTGCCTTTTCAGTTGTCTTGACTCTGAATCTTGTAACTATTTTGAGTTCATTTACACTGTTCCAATATGCAAACATAAGTAGAACATAAATAAAATAATTTTATAATAATATTTTGAAAGGCATGATTTCAAGTAAAATTGTAAATTTATGCTAATACTCAGTTGCTTCATCACTGACTCATCTAAACAATATGTCTTTGAGAACAGAGGTAAAATAATAAATTAACTTAGTTTATTGTCCAAGGAGAATTAAACATCTTGAGCCTAAAATTATTTCTACTTTTACTCATTCAAAAGAAATCAGACATGTTGGTACAAAGAAAAAAACAGTTCACTAATTTACATTAGGAAAAAATAACTTTTAAAAAATGCCAAATATCTAAAAAACAAACATGAAAGCAATTGATTAATAGCGATTTGCTGGGAAAATGCAGATGTCTATTTTAGAAACATCAACAGAGTATCTTTGAAATGTTCTCAGGGTTTTGAGATACTTGTTTCTCTTGAATAATACTTTTCTTAAATAGAAGCTCAAAGGGTGTTCTTTTTCACCTCCACACTGCCACCAGGGAGTTCATGTTTCTTACCAGTGATGGATCCAAAAGTGAGATTTCAGTTGCAAGTCTTGACTTCAGAATAATGTGGAACACTTTAAGTTCATACTAACAAACATTTCTGATGAAGCATCCTTCGTTGCTTGCCCAGATGAGAAAGGTTTTTCTCATCTTTCAACTCGTATTCTCATTTTTATCACAATGAAGAACACTTTGGTTATACTCAATAAAAAGTACTTCCCTGGTTTCTGTGCCTCATTGTGTTTTTCTCCTTCCTAATACTTTTTAACACCACTCATGCATTTGTCTGAATATTCTTACTGTTCCTTCAGAATGCTACCATTAGCATTATCATCCGTTGGCACCTGTATTCAGTTGGGATTAAAGCATGAAAACCCTAGTAACTGACCATGGAATTACAAATCGATGCAAGGACTCTCTTAATCACGAGTTTTTTCTATAAAGGAAGTGACATTTTTCTAAACACACAAAGCACACCTTCTACTTCCAAAATATAAGTAGATTAAAAAATTGAATTTGGTAGTGGTACATACCTGTAATACCACCACTCTGGGAGGCTGAGGCAGGAGATCACAAGTTCACACCCATCATGGATAACATAGCAAATAAGCTGGTGAAAACCACCTAGAAGGAAAAATAATAATAATTTCCCAGGGAAAAACGGAATGAGGCCTGATATCATTCTTTCTCCTCTAGTGACAAGCACAGTTGTGATTTTTACCATGATTTTCAAAATAGTAGGAGCTGGTTGGGCCAGAACAGTAGAGTAAAAAGAGGACAGTATAAACTCTGTAAAGGTGGTTTTTAAAAAGAATCAGGAGCTTCTCTTCAATAGCAGTTCCTTCCACTGTTGTAAGCTTTTGGTTAATTTTCATAGTTCTGATAAAGTTCATTTTGACATTCTTGTCAGTTATTCATAGGACAATTTTTGGATTTCTTCAAATGTCCATCTTGTCAGCCACACTTAGCTACATTAGTTTTCATTAGTTTTATATTTCATTTTAAAAATTTTGGTTATAGCTTCATGGAGGTGTAATTGACAAATACATATTGTTTATATTAACAATATACAGAGATTGTGTGTGTGTGCACATGTGTGAGAAAAAAAGAAGGATGCTTAAAATCTATTCTTTAAGAAGGTGGGAGAGGAACAAGAGAAGGGAAAGGGGATAGAAAAAGAAGTACAAAATGGAAGTACGGCTTTTGTAAGTGGGATGGGAACCAAGAGCTAGAAGGCGAGGAGAGGAAGAGGAGCTATAAGGGGTAGGAAAAAACAAACTTCAGATGTGCTATGTGGATCCACCAACTCTGCACGATGAATGTAATCATAGTGTACTGCAAATGTGCTAATAAAAACGAAATGCAGAAAAAAAGTACTCTCTTATTTCAAGCAAAAATATTATCTACAAATAACCATGCTCTCCCACAACCTATTCATCTTCCAGGCCAGGATTTCTATTCCTCAACTAGCATCTTTGCCATTTTTCTCACCCTTTAATCCATGGCAACTACCAGTCTTCTCTGTTTTTATGAGTTTGATTTTTTTAGATATCATATAAAAAAGTAAATCATATAGTGTCCTTCTTCTATGTTTGGTTTCTTTCACTTACTGATCCTAATATCCTCCAGGTTTATTCATGTTGCAAGTGGCAATATCTCTTTTTTATTATTGAAAAATATATGTAAAAACTATTTATTCATTTATATATCATCATGTGTTAATTATTATGGAATGCACATGGAATGGTACATATCCCTAAAACACGCTTGTTTTATTTCCGTTGGATAGATACCAACAAATCCAACAAATAAGATTTCTGGATCAGATTCTAGTTCTATCTTTAATTTTTGAAAAACTTTCATATGATTTTTAAAAATGGTTGCACGAATGTACCTCCCCACCAACAATTCACAAGTATTCCCTTCTCTATATACCACTACCAATATTGTTGTCTCTTGTCTTTTTTTTAATAAAGGTGTTAACAAATGTGAGAGAGCATCTCATAGTTTTAATTTGTATGTTCTAATGGCTAATGATTTTAAGTTCCTTCTCATACACGTGTTTGTCATTTCTCTGTCTTCTTTAAAAAATATATTTTTGAATCCTTCACTCATTTTGTAATCAACACTTCAGTAATGAGTCCTGTCATTTGTTTCTATTGAGTTTTATACTATGGAGCTACATGGTCTGGTTCTTTACCCCTTATCGGATACATAGTCCATGACTATTTTGTCCCAGTCAAGAGTTTATTATCTCACTGATGAGTATTTTTCTTTCACTGTACAAAACCTTTTAAATTTATTATGATCTTACATACTTATTTCTACTTATGCTGTCCGTATTTTAGTTCATATACAAGATACTATTGTTAAAACCTATTGTTTTATATCTAATAAAGATCTGTTTTAACTTCAGTATTGATTTAAAGATGTTCAGAAAGTAAAATCTATATTGTAAAAATACATCTTTTGAAGTTTATTTGAAATAGGTCATTGATTTTATATCTATATGTTAAAAAGAAAAAATTGAGAACTTTCTACCTTATAGTCATTTTTATATTTTTAATAATGTTTGACTTTATTCATTACATTATTTCAGTTTCTGCTTGGTTGTGTTGGTGGAAACTTTTACAGTATGTGGAAACATCCATACATAGATATTCTCACAGACCTTTGCACAATAATAAAGTTGTCTTCCTCTCAAAGTAAAGCATAAATAAATCATTTGCTTAGAAATCTACATTAGGAGATGAACAAAACTTAACTAAAAGACAAAGCTTAGAAGAACCAGCTAATGTGATATCGTGAGCAACAGAAATCATAAACCAGATTGTATTTACAGACAAACTCATAGTATTTCAGAAATAGAGAATAACTAGACCCCAAGAAATAACCCTAAAAATATATAGGATTATAGAAGACTTACTATCTTTTTAAATAAATAAAAAAATTAATGTGTTCATTGGTAACTTTATAGCAATACTTAAGTTGGGTGTGCTTCCATTTTGATTTTTTTTGTTCAAAAATATGAACTTCGGAAAAGCCAATTTCATGTGCTGTTAATTTAATTCCCAACAATAAAACCTTACTTCTACTGATGGAAAATGAAATTACCTTTGCTATACACTTTTAATCTGTCAATTAAATGATATTTGACTGCCCTAAAATATACTCTGCACATTATTTGTAATATATCCACATTTGAGGACAAAATTAAAAATAGGTAGAAGTTGATTCACTATAGTAAGACTGGAAAACTATCACTTAATGATATTGGCATGACCCTGAAAGCTATCATATCAAAGTCCATAGCTCCAATGTGGTGATCATTTTTACAGAGATGTGTTTTATAGAGAGGTGTTACTTCCTCATTTAATGGAGTATGTGGAAGCATGATATTTCCCTGGCAATTAAATACAGTGAAAACACCTATGCTGTTTTAATGTGGTTTTAAATGTGTTTTTGTCTTATGGCCCATCTTCTTCAGCATTTGTGGCAGAAAAGAATTGGAAGCTGAGTTTGTGAAGCAGGAAATTTGTCTGAGATACATAAAAAGGCAGTATAGTACTGCATAGACTTCGTACTAACCTAATTATTTTGAAGTATTTTAACTGAGAAGACACCATAGACTTGTCCAAAACATATGCACAAACACATTTACACACACACACACACACACACACACACACACACACACACACCACATTCATACATACACATACAAATAATATTATCTTTGAACTTCTTATGGTCCATGCCTTTTTTCTTGATGAGCTGCCTATGTGGAGACATATTGAAATCCACATGCGTGTTTCAGTATGTGTGTATATAAATTTAAAATGTAGTTCTTTGATAAGAAAAATCTGAGAGATGTTCTCTCTCCAGCCTACTTTAAAAGAGGTAGAGAAAAAAATTCAAATTGTAATTTGCAATATAAAAAGATATAGAACCACAAATATAGAAAGGGATAGATATGTTCTAGAGTAATAAATTTGGAAAATAAATAGTTTTCCAAAAATAAAAAAAAATCAAATTTAAATTCACAGAAACAGATAACATGAACTAATTACTTCTGATTAAATAGAATGTTGTTTCAAAGTTGCCAGTTTCAAAGTCAAAGCCCAGGGGATTTCCCTGGGATTCTATCTCACTATGTAGTACCAGCTAGTCTCAAAGTCACTATTTAGCCTAATCTGGCTTTGAACTAATGGAGGTACTCCTTTTCTAGCCTCTTTAGTGCTAGAATTATACGTATGTGCCACCACATCTGGATCTTAGCTAAGCTTTAATCCTTACAAAATTTCAACAATATGTAAAATATTTTAGGTGTTATAACAAGATATATGTCTTGCCACGTTATCTGTTTAAAGTAGTATAATTATAATGCAAAAATTTAACGAAAACAAAAACCTCAGGATGGCCAAAAGTAAGATCATGAGACAATTTTCTTTTTTTTTTTTCGTTTTTTTGTTTTTTGGTTTTTCTCCGGTACCAGGAACCGAACTCACGACCTTGCGCTTGCCAGGCAGGCGCTTTGCCGCTGAGCTAAATCCCCAGCCCCCCGAGACAATTTTCTTTATAAGTGTCAATGAAATAGTGTTTCATAAAACATTAGTAAATGCAATGTAATGGTGTGTAAAAGTATTATGTGTAAATATTTATGCAAGAAATACAGGGATTATTTAATATTAAGAAATCAATCAATATATGAGAAACGCGATGAAACCCAAAGAAAAGACAAAGTTAAAGCGAATGCTAAAAGTCAGTCCATGCTGTCCATCAGGCAATCCTCATTTAAAAACAAAGTAAAGCAAATCTAAGCCAATAGGAAAGAAGAAAAGAGATGATGGCTTTTATAGATAGCTTTTCAGGGACAAATTCTGCCATTTTCATTAAATCAGGAACAGAAAGGAAAGATCATCCATTAATAATATTTAATCGCCATCATTCTGCAACCTAAAACAATAATTTATTCAGCTACCAGACACTAAATTCACATTTAGTTTATACCAGATCGTGAAGATGCAACAGTGAAAATGTAGCTCTCTTTTGTCCTATTTCTTCTAGGCAGAGAAAGAGAAAAGAAATAAAAGATAGAGGATACATGGAGATAAGTGCTATGGAGAAAAACAATACAAAGATAGAAATCTTGCAACAGTTCCTATAATAAATATAACAGAAATTCTTCAACGAAAAATCTCCTATTGAAAATCTATCTGTTTCCTACCAACAAAACGTTTCATTAGAGACAAACCATTGCAAATGGATGTGTATATAAAATATATATGAATATTGAAGAAATTGTGGTCTCTATCAGAGTATTACTCGAGCATTTATATGAATGAATTAGACTGCAAATTTTGACTGAAGAGCACAATTACCAATTTTTTTAAGAAATGAAGATGTAGGAAAATATTTCATTTCATTGAAGAAAGGATAACAAAATATTGTACATGTGGCTTTATTTATATATGCATTTTATGCACATATATGCATTTTATATATACGTATGAATTGGGAGAACACATAACAGATAGTAGAAAGCAATTACCTGTACATGAAGGCAATAATTGCAAAGTCAAGCAAAAACAAAACGTAAAAAAGCAAAACCAAATAATTCAGGTAGTAATCGTGTGCGTAGTTATTGTCAATTTATGGGTTTTATGAAGATGTGTGAAATGACTTATGAAACTTTCATTGTCTCCTTTCAAATAGTAGGATTTTAGGCTGTGTTCAGCAATATCTTTCCAGTGTTATTGTTTAAATAACAAATATTTGAATTTAAAATATAACTACTTTGCAAAAGTACAAACAAGATTCTGGTTTGCTGCAGTATTTCCTACATTAACTTGTTACTTAACAAAAGAAAGGTTTGTGCTAATATTGCTTGGACAGTGAAATGCCTGTATCTTGTACTCTAACTAATACAAGGATAACAGTATTCAATGTATCAACCATTGTTACCTCTTATCTTGTTTTTAAATAGTTTTTTTTTCTCTTAGAAAAGTCCACAAAGAAAAGTAAAAATTCTATGCCACCCAAAAGAATACTCAGGAAACTCACATGTATTTTTCATGCAACTTTAACCTACAATAAGATTCAGATGTGGAACCTCAAATAAGATAAGGGTATTTTATCCACACCTGATATTAAACCTAGCCTTCACCCATTGAAAGAACCAATTAACCGCAATACCTCTTTAGGTTGAAAAATTTTCTTGTCTTTGTATCCCTTTAAGGAATTCCAACCATAAGTTTCAACTACAGAATTCAGTACCACAGAAATTGCTAAGGAAAATCATGCAGTTTAAAATGAAAAATGTAGCATGCACACCACCATGCTCTCTCTGGTTTGCCATCAGTTCAATTTTTTTCCTCACCAAAATGCAAAGTATTCATTGAAAAATTAAGTTAGACTCTGAGTGTATATGAGAAACTTTATTTCTACTGTCAGCCTTTAGAGATGTTAAATAGTTTTCCTAGTTTGAGTAGATTCCCCTGTGCTTACGGTATTATCACCTTGGTAGTGGATGGGCATATGCCAACTTGTATGTACAGAGGAAGCTTCATTAATACACAGTAATGGAAACCCAGGGATATTTTGCATACCAGTCCTCCAACTCACTGACAGTGCTGTAGAGGATTATATTTTGTGCTTTCTTTTCAAACACATATTATATAAACTTTACTCAAAAAATTAATTAATGATAGTGTAAGCACTCTGGGCACAAGTCTAAATTAATCTTGATAAGTGCAAAACTCACCTGTCAGGGACAAGAAAACAGACAGTATTGGAGGGAAATCCAGTAGCTATAGCAATTCTATGAATAGTGAGAATTAGTCTGTAGTTCTGAGAAGAACTGGTTAGTTTAGAAGAACAAAGCCACTTTTAAACGGTCATGTAACGCTAGCATATACCATGAATAGGTATTACCTGAAACCATTTACAGATACAATTGTTTTCCCACTCATGAAGCAAACTCTGGCAATTTGAGGTTTACCTTGAATTTCCAGTTTCCTTTCTCTATAGAGCATTCACTGCTTCCCACATGAACTTACTTTTACTCACTGGTGAATTTTTTTTTATGTTAGTGATGAAAATCTTTTGTTTAAATTTGATTTATAGGGTCATTAAAAGCTACATCTCACTTCTAAATTGGCACAGTTGAAGATCAGTTTGCAAAAGAAAGGAGATGTTAGCATCTGAAATACGACAAGACAGGATTGTAGAACACATTCGTGAAGACTGTTGGTAACAGTGACTAGACAAGGCTCAAATTATTCAAAATGTCTTTTTCTGGTAGGATTAAATTAATATCAAATCTTGTCTTTGTATAATAGGACGTTATACACATCTTTTATTTTTTCTTATAAAATACCAAAATAGAATTGTTTTCACTATTTTCGTAGAGCACAAGAAGAAGAAAGAGGGTTTTAACAAAGCTGAAATAATGAAAGGAGCAGAACATGCCCTGCAGGTGAGAGTAACAGAGGAGTCTACAGACATGGTCAGGTTTCAAGGAGGAGAAACTACAGCATCCTTGAGGTGGACAGTGGCCAGCATCCTCAGAAAGTATCTCAGAGCTTCTGGTATACCTCTCTAAGAAGCAAGGCAAGACTGTGGTGATTGATCCTCTTTATCATATTCCTCCATCAGAAAAAAT
>NW_004955402.1:26968705-26971988 GCF_000276665.1 Chinchilla lanigera | reverse complement strand
TTTTGTTTTGTTTTGTTTTTTTTCCAGTACCGGGAATTGAACTCAGGACGTTGCGCTTGCCAGGCAGGCGCTGTGCCGCTGAGCTAAATCCCCAGCTCTCTATAATATATTTTTGAAAAACAAAAGCTATACTTCCAGTCATTCCAGCTCATAGGATTGGGTGAGTGTCTAAGAATCTGTCTCCTTTAATTCTTTTCTTAAATAAATTCCTTGATTGAAATTGATAAATGTGGTACAAGGCAAAAATATGAGAAAAACTTCTCAGGAAGATAATTTAGTTTAATTTAATTTAATTTTACTTTATTATTTTTTGAGACAAGACCTCACTATGTAGCCCAGGCTGGCCTTGAACTCACAGTGATCCACCTGCCTCAGCCTCCCATGTGATGAGATTACAGAAATGTGCCACTACACCCAGCAAGTGAAGATCACTTAAAAATATCACAATATTAAAAATAACTCTAACATCCAAATATTTCTATAAAATGTTCTAAAACTCCCTTTTATCTCATGCAGATGCTCTTGGCTTATCTAGATGTATAAGAATTTGACTACGAATTCAATATCCACTCCCACTTTTTCAGCTCAAGGAAATACCTACCTTTTATAAATTGGCTGTATCTAGGGTGTGGGAATATACATTAAGGGTGTGTGATAATTAAATTAATCTACTGATTGGTTTAGCATAACCCTGGGAGTGGAAATGCTACCCTGGCTATGGGGTGGCACCAAAACTAAGCTTTAGCCTGGATGGAGTAAAAGGAAAAAGGAGTCTTGTTGGTCCCTGTATTCTGCCTGCCTTCCCAAGGACAGTTTCTCCTCTGTAATGCCCCTCTGCCCTAGTGCCTTGTCTTGGAGCCAGCCAACTAGGGACTGAAACCTCTACAAACTGTGAACTAAAACAAACCTCCTTTCACTTTGTATGTTGAGTATTTTGTCCCAGCAGCAAGAAAGTGGCTAAGACACTACTTTACTAAAAATTGTTAAATATTTGTTCCTTTCTGATGCAAGAAAGTATATATTTCCTAGAGACCTTATACTTTTATTTATTGTGGATGAACTTTGCACCTCTATTGAGCTCCAAGTGCCCAGGGAGAATGATTGGACAGTATTTCTTTTATTTGTATAACTTCTGTGTTATTTGTATAACTTCTGTGTTTCCATTTGAAATATGGGCTTTCCCAGTACACTTCTTTACATAGATTCTCCAAGTACATTCCAAAGACCTGTCTAGAATTGCAAGGATTTCTAGTCATCTTGCACAATACAACTGCGCATTTCTCTTTCAGTGAGTGGAAATCATCCGGTGCAAGTCTTTCTCTCTCTGCCCACCCTCTTTTGCTTTATTATGTCCACATGTGTGAGTTGGGAGAAACATAAAATGGACTGTTCATTAAGAAAAGAAAACCATAGCTCTTAAATCATGAATTTATGCAATTTTTAACTGTTTTTAACAAGCACAAAATGGTCCATGAGAATTATGCAAGTATAGATCATTTTAATTTGAATCATTGTGGAATCATAAAAGACTCAGTTCTTTAATTTTGTGCCTTTAAGTCAGCCACTTTGATTAAAAAATAATAAAGCATGAGAGCCGAAGGGTCCTCACAGGTTCTCGGTGCTATCCTGACTCCCTGATCTTCGGTGCTAATTCTCCTCATTAATATTAATAAAAGGCTGGTAGGGCCATTGCAATGCATGATTTGAGAAGCAGGCAATTAATTTCTTGTAGTATCTTTATGCTTATTTTGCACAATGAAAATAATGCCTCCAGACTGACTATCAGCTAATCAATAATATCAGCTGTGTTGAAAATGAGCACCATCAGTTTCTTTTTTTGTAAATCTCCCTTACATTTGTGAAAAGAGAAAATAAAGCCAATGCTCTTGAAATTAGCAGGATGGAAGAGCATGTGCGTGTGTTTTATGTGCTACTCTATTTGGAGAGAGGGAATGTCATATCTGTGCATGTACATATTTCAGATTATCTAGTCTGTTCAATTAGTATATTCCAAGTGCTTTTGCTTTTGTTAGGGGTGAAAATTAGAAGACTGAACATGTTGTAGGTTGGATAGTCCATTTGGAGATTCTTCAACACTTTTGTTAATTTGATGTTAACCAATTTTACTGCTTTCTAAAATTCTTTTTATGAAACATCCCTGTGTTATTGTATAGTACAATCCATGCCTTGTGAGATGAGCTTTTCAAGTTCTAAGTAGTTTCTTTCTCTTTATTTTAAAAATAAAAGAAGAAACACATTAACAAATAGACAACCATTTACAAAATAGCAAAAGAACAATACAAACAATACAGAGTTACAAACAATACAGAGTTACAAACAATACAGAGTTACAAAGTGGTAGGAAATTAAAAATGCTTGTTGTATTACATATTTATGTCTTCAAAGTGGTTTCACAGGAAAACAGAGACATGTAGTATTGATTAATCAAGGAATCATTAACTGTTTCTTTCAGCAAAGAAATAGAAGACAGTAGTTCAACTATGTTAACTATCCTGTATATACATACATACAAAATTTCTCCTTCTTTCCCTTCTCTTTTCCTACATCCCAGTTGCCTGTTACCCTTGAGCATTTTCCTTACACTTCACAATGTCTACCGTACCTCCAAGTTTTTATTCATTCTTTCAGGATTTACACCAGTGAGACAATGTGGTGCTTGCATATGCAGGTCTGATTTATTTCACTTGTGAGTATGGTCTCTAGTTGTGACCATTTACCTATAAAAGCCTCGAGTTTATCTTTCTCTTTTGCTGAGTAATATTCCATTATATAAAAGTACCACACTTTTTTTTATCCAATCCTCAGTGGATGGACATTTGGGTTGCTTCCACAATTTAGCAATTACAAACTGCACTGCTAAAAACATAGGTGCACATATATCGCTGTGATATGACATTTTTAGATCTTCTGGCAAAATACCCAGAAGGGGAATAGCTGGGCTGAATGGAACCTCTAGTCCCATTTTTCTGAGGAATCTACAAAATGATTTCCAAGTGGTTTCACCAGTCCGCATTTTCACCAGCAGTGGAGAAGTGTTCCTATTTCTCCGCAGCCTTGCCAGCATTTGTTGTTGGGTGATTTCTTAATGCTAGCCATTCTTACTGAGGTGAGATGGAATCTCAATTTTGTTTTAATTTACACTTCTTGAATGACTAAAGATGTTGAACATTTTCTCATATGTTTATTTGTCATTTGTATTTCTTTATCTAAGAAGTTTG
The DNA here is from genome assembly GCF_000276665.1 of Chinchilla lanigera. Lineage (NCBI taxonomy): Eukaryota > Metazoa > Chordata > Mammalia > Rodentia > Chinchillidae > Chinchilla > Chinchilla lanigera. The sequence goes on along the minus strand of NW_004955402.1, from coordinate 26,968,749 downwards.
TATTCATCTCAGCTGCCCATTTTTGGATTGGGTCTTTGAATTTG
>NW_004955402.1:26912004-26968320 GCF_000276665.1 Chinchilla lanigera | reverse complement strand
TGTTCCAGTGAGTTTGTTTGACTCCTTTATCAAAGATTAGGTGACTGAGTGTGTTTGTGGTTGTGGCTGCTTTTGCTGTCTGTTCCATTGATTCTCAGGTCTGTTTTTAGCCAGTACCAGGTTGATTTTATTAGAGTAGCTTTGTAGTATAATTTCAGGTCAAGGATTGTGATTCCACCTGACTTGTCCTTGTTGCCCAGGATTGCTTCTGCTATTCTGGGTCTCTTCTGGCTCCAGATAAATTTAAGGAATGCTTTTAAAAATCCAAGATTTAGAAAACAGACAGCTCTTTTCTTAGTATCAAGGATGGGAAAACTATACTCCTGACATTGGTGTTCCAGTTTTACTTGAAGAAGTTACTTAATGCCTAGCGTAACTTTATCATTTGAAAGTCATGCTAAACATGAGCTGTACTTGAGCTGGCAAGTTTACTCAGATCTTTCCCTGATGTGACCATTTTCATTTCCTCTGACAGATACACTGTTTTCATGACATTGTTCCCTGAACCCTACCTCATGAGGCCAAATATAGATACGTTTTATATATTTATATATATATATATGTAATATAAAATATATATTGTTTAAAAAAGACATTGAATAAATGAATTTTTATAAAATATTACCTAAGAAAATAGGTTTAAAAGTAATTTGTGTATTTTTAACTAAATTATCAGGGCTGGGGATATAGCTCCATGACACAGGTGACTGCCTGGCAAACAAAAGGTCTTGAGTTTGATTCCTGGTACCAAAAAACAAAATCAAAATATAGAATGAAATAAAAAACAGAGCCGTTTGCACTGACAACAGAGTTCATTTAAATACCATGATATATGAAATTACTTGGGTTTAAATTTCTGATGAGAAATCAGCAGATGATGCAAGAAAAATTCTCATCCAGAAAATAACTTCCTTGACATAAAATCTCTCTAAATTACTCACTTGACAATGAAGGAAACCACTTCCAAGTAAAAAAGTTACTGAGGGGAATTGTAAGAAAGTTGCAAACCAAATTAATAAAAAAGATACAACATCAGTATGAAAATTGGCAACAGGGTCTTCAATAATTGTGCTACTTCAATTCTTAAGGAAAAAGGACCAACAGAGTACAAATTAAGAAAATGTGCTAAGAATGGCTAATAAAAAGGACAGTAAAGAATGATAAAAACAAACTTCCCATGAGTGAAAAGTCTTAAGTTTATAAAATGTCCAACTGAAAATTGCTTAGCTTTTGTCTTAAAACTGTACACATCCAAGAGGTTTCCATCAGTTGCTTCATGGGATTGCAGATTTCAGTGTTGATGTACTCATGGTATCTTAGAGATAAATCATTACAAAACAGACAGTAGATTTCAGGTCTTTAACAGAAGCAAACCTTTATTAATATATTAAGCAACTCATTGTTATGAAAAATAGGAAAGTATAGGAAAGTTTTAGAAAGCACTCTTATTCAAATAACAATTTTATTTCTATTTATTCCTTTTCTAAAATCAAGTATCAATCACTAATTCTTTGCTTAGTGTTATTTATCTCTCTCCATCTTCCATAAACACTGAAGTATTATGAAACTGAAAATAATGAAAAAATTCTAAATCTCTCTCTCTCTCTCTCTCTCTCTCTCTCTCTCTCTCTTTCTCTCTCTCTCTCCCCCTCTTTCTCTCCCCCAAAATGTATACACACTTCAGGCAAAGAAAAATTTATATACAAATTTTAAGACTAGGATAATTGGGACAGCATGAGATCAATACAAGTTAGCTTTAGCCTATACAATTACAAGAGATGCTCAAAATGGTAGCTTCCAGATATTTATTAGTATGGCAAACTACTGGTTGAGTAATCTTGGTCATTGAGATTGCTACACATGCATATTCAGTTTCTTCTCTAAGGGCCAGGAGTGTAGTGAGTTATCTGTGATATATGACATGCTCAAGGATGCTGCCACATAAGGATAACCTCATCTGTTGATAAAATATCATACTATTTTTCTTTTCCTGAAATGTGTATACAATTTTTGCTCTCCGTATCTATCTGTCTGTCTATTATCTATCTATCTATCTATCTATCTATCTATCTATCTATCTATCTATCTATCTATCATCTATCTATCAACCTATCTATCTACATTCTTTAGTGTGTAAAATCTGTCTCCACAAGGAGAAGCTTCCTGAAAGGTGGTGTTCAGTGTCATTGTAAACCACATTTTGCTCTAATGTCCCTAAGATCTAATCTAACTTCTGAGGTTTTAAACACTAAGTTAAAAAAGGAATTACATTATAATGCATAACTTTAGTTTTATATTTTGAAATGATTCTTTAGAAATATTTTCTCTGAGAACTCAACTGACTACTCTTAAATTTACTATTTTTCAAAATAAATTTTAGAATAATTAGATGACATTTTTCTTCTTTATTATAGGCTTGGAAATTTCAAAACTGGAAGTGACTTTGGCGGCATCTATGTAAGTTAATGTACTATAAATGATTAAACAGAATTAGTGCAAAGTAGGAACAACACAGATGGACAGAGTCCTGCACAAAGAATGTAAGAAGACAGCGAGTGGTGAGGTTTTCATGCTTTATGCAGAAATTTTTGTAAGTGTCTGAAAACACTACTGTAGGTTTTTATAGGAAAATTGATAGAACTAGAGACTGTACTAATAAGTGAAAAAAATCAGATCTGCATGTGTAAACACTAGTGTAAGAACCTAAAAGAGTAGATAAAATCTACTAGGTACAATAGACACTGTGAAAGGGAAGGAAACTGCTCAAAAGGAGAGAACAACTGGGATGAGGGAAAAGAGAACAGAAAGAAGGGGGAATATATATATATATATATATATATACACACACACAGGATAGCTAACATAGTTGTACTACTGACTTTACTCTATTGAAAGAAACAGTTAATGTTTAAGTGTAGAATCAATCTTACATGTCTATATTTATTGATCTGAATATCCAAATTGAAGATATTAGTATGTAATATAACAATCATTGCTAATTCCCTATCACCTTGTCTGAGATTCTGTATTGCTTGTATTGTTTTTGTGTTATTTTCTAAGTGTATGTGTGTTTGTTAAGATGTTTTCATTCTTTTATCTTTAAAAAAATAAAAACACTACTACTACTACTACTACCACCAGAACAAGTTTTACTTCTTAAATGCATATAGAGAAAGATACTGTGCACATATACTCAATTTTAACTTATGCCATGGCCAAACTTTTCTATCATACACAGAAGACTGGGAAGGGACAGTTTACAAATTTTGTCCATAGTTTCCTTCAGAATATGTCACCCAAAATATATTAAGAGAGGATGATAGAGAGATTGAACGGCAAAAAAAGAGATGAGTAACAGAATTTTAACAACTTTGACACCTGCGTTTGACTCATAACTGGTGGATAACTTGTAACACTGAGATGAACTGCATAAGCATGGCTCCGGGTGTGGAAAGTCTACATGAGGATTCCTGCCAACAGCATAAAACAGAACTGGAGGGGGAGATGGTGCACTGTTGATTCTCCAGGAGAAGCTTGTCACACTGGGTTTCCTGATGTGAACTCGGTTGTTCTCACTGGAGGATCTTGGGAGCTTATTGTTGCTGAGGATGGCTATAGTCCTCTTTGGAAAAGCTCTGGTCCTTACTTTGAGCATTGCTTCTTGGCTCCAATGCAGATTCCTCAGCCTGCTCGCACAGATCCTTCACCAAACTGCTGCAGACTTTCTAGCTTCCACCACTGACCTTTAGGTCTTCCCATTGAAGATCCCTGGTACAGACTTGCATGCGATATTGTTGTGAGCACTAGGTCTTCAGCTGGACTTATGCAGGACATTGCCATGGGATCCAGGCCCTCAGCTGGATTCTTTGGGTCTCTAGTGTGTGGCCAGTTCTCCTGCCCTCTTATATTTGACTCTTCAGGTGAATATTATAAAATAATTCTATAAATTATGTGTCCTATTTACTTTCCTTTGTAAACCCTGACACCCCCATTCCAGGCTAACCCTATTGTTCTTATAAGAGGGTGTTATGTAAATAAGATGATAGATAACTTTATTTCATTTATGATTGTCATAAATCAAATTTAAGCATCTTGTTGGTAGGCACAGGTACTCATCTTTTAATAAAATATTCTATTTTAATATTAATGTCTTAACTCTTTCCATCTTTGACACTGGCTTAGAAATGTCTGCAAATTTTGCTTACAATTTGCTCTTTAGCCACACCTTTAGTGCACAAAGAGCCTTCTCAAGATATCAGCATCTGCCAGCTGACCCTAACATCATTCAGGTCACAACACTGTACCTTTGGCATTTGTAAAAGAAAGGTTATATGTGAATGCACAGTAAATTCTTATTTGAGTTTGGGGGTACCAAGTTTTAAACTCTATAGTGAAAAATATTCTGGATTTCATGTGTCCATCAAATGTGGATAGATTCCATAGTATTTTTCAGTTTTAATCTGGTCCTACAGATGAGAAAAGAGTTTTTTTAAAAGGAGAAAAAACTAAGATATCTGAATTATAAAATATGTATATATACATATAGTGAAGTATGTATGTAAATATATGTGTTTATGTATGCATTTGGCAACAAGGTGTGGGACATTTTAAAGGATCTCCACTTTTTCAAACTCATTATACAGTTCTTTATTCAGATATCTGCATATTTTCAAAATGTCATAGCACTAATATAATATTATCTTCTATCCACTATGAATGGAAGTAAGACAGAAGACAAAATCAGCCAACACTACACCACTAATTTGAACTTCATGTGGTCTATAATCTCTAATATGTGAAAGATTATTCTTTTATAAATAACTTTTAATCCAGAAAAACTAAACTGTTGTATGGGCCAATGTAACACTTAGCCCATGAATTCAGTAATTTTTTTCTATTACAAAAAAAAAAAAGCATGCCTCTCAGTTCTCTATCCTATAAAAAGAGTATTTAATTCCTATCAACATGAAACAATAAAACACTGGTTTTACAATTACAACCCATGCCATTCCTGGCAAGTCAGCTAAGTATCCCTTCTATGTGTGAATTCTTGAGGCATAATTTAAGTCAAAAAATATAAAAATTTCATAGTTCCATATTCCTTTAGTCCAGCCAAAAGTATTTTTTGAACTCAGCTCTTAAAATTCAGTTGGGAAAGAGTTCAGCTCAAAAGACAAAATCATGCAATTATCTTTTATTTGTTGAAGCAACTGCCAAAACTCCAACATCAAAAATAGCAATTTCTTTGTAGAAGTCTCAGTTACTACAAGCATGTTCACAGGAAAACAAGAGGGGCATTTCATTGGTTCATGAATGCAAGCATCCTCCTATGTAAAAGAATGGTAGTAATATTGAAGAGAGACAGACACCCATGTTCTGTACTTCATTGCAGGTAGTATTGATAAATGGCATAGGAATGAAAAAATAAATAATAGCATACGAATGGGCTCACCCATTTACTCTGGATTTTACAGTAAATAATACTTAACTGGATTGGATTAAAGGAAACTTTATGGAAAATATAAAATATGATGTATATTTTGAGAAACTAAAATGATGAAAATGTAGTTGTGAGACCTGCACACAGTGGTTGCTTTTATGCGGATGAATAACGGGAGAAGAATTGCTGTCTTATGTAAAGCTGTATTTCACATGAGTTTATTAGTGAGAAGAAAAAAGATGCTTGAAATTTTGTTTAGGAAAGATGGTGAGGAACCAGTCATTGAGTAGCAATTTTATTTTTTGAAGAAATTAATCTCAGTGCTTTAAGAAGGTGAATCAATAAACTGCCTAAAAAAGACGATGAAGAAAGTAGACCAGTCTTCAGCATAAAAAATCATGACAATTTCTTTCCTTTTCCTATCATCCATTGTACATTTTGAGTTTTACCTAGTCTTTCAGGTTCCTACACCAAGGAGACAATATGATGTTAACCCATCTGGGTCCAATTTATTTCTCTTATGAGTATGGTCTCTAGTTGCATCTATTTACCTACAAAATCCTTGAGTTTATCTTTTTTAATAGCTGAGTAATACTCCATTGTATAAAAATAGCACATCTTTTTTATCCACTCCTCAGTGGATGGGCATCTGGGTTGTTTCCAAGATTTAGCTATAACAAATTGTGCTGCTATAAACATGGGTGCACATATATCTCTGTGGTATGATGTCTTTAATTCTCCTGGGAAAATACCCAGAAGGGGAATACCTAGGTTAAATGGGACTTCCAATCCTAGTTTTTTGAGGAATCTCCAAATTGATTGCCACAGTGGTTTCACCAATGTGCACTCCCACCAGCAGTGGAGTAGGGTTCTTTTCTCTCCACAGCTTCTCCAGCATTAGCTATTGGTTGATTTCTTGATGATAGCCATTCTTGAAATTGCTCAAAGAAAGGAATGACTTGGATAAGGGAAAGAAGGAAAAAGAAAGAAGGAAGGCAAAATATAAATATATATATGAAGAGCTGTGATAACTGTATTGCTGATGTCTGATGGTGTATTGAAATGAACAGTTAATGATTACAATATGTTCTGATTGTACATGCTTGTGTCTGGTGGTCTGAGCAACTGATTTGAAGGTAATAATATGCAATGGAATTACAATGGTGAACTCCTACCATCTTGTCTAGTGAAACTCTGTATTAGCTGTAATGTTTTATCAAAGAATTATTTTCTTATTCCTTATAATGGTTTGAGCAATCATTTATTCTTACATCTGGTAATCTGAGCAATGTAGTTGAGGATAATGATATGCAATGGAACAATCATTGTTGATTCTTATTATTTTGTCTTGATACTGTATCACTTTGAATGTTCTTGCTTTGATTTGTTTATGTTTGTGATACTAATATGCTGCTACTGTTCTATTTCTTTTTTGTTTGTTTCTCATTTACTACTCTCTTTAGAATAAAAAAAAATCATGACAACTTGAGACAAAGTATTGATAATACAGATTGCAAAAAAGAGGAGCAAGAAAAATTTGAAAGTAACAATTACTTCCAAATTTGGAGAGAATGTGAAGAAATAAGATCCTTAATGAAAAAAATCAAAAAGAAGTTGAAAAGCTTATATGAATAAATTTTATTTTGAGGGTAAATTGTTCAATTGTAATTGAGATGAGAATTTAGAAATATTAACATCCCTGTCTTAGGGGATGTTAAAGTTTGTGATAAAGTATAAATTTGTCTGCCTCTCACATCCTTACTTATTTTTATATACTCGTAAAAATGAACTCTGCACTTGAGGAAAAAAATTATGTGAGGTTATTTATTCATGTATTTTTCCAACATGTTGTAATAGTTACTCAGTTTAGCATTCATTGCATTACTAGAGCCTATGAAATGTGTCCACAGCATTGTGGAAATCGTCACACCAGTAAGATTTAGGAAATTTGTAAGAATGCTGATCAAAATAATTAGGAGATTATTCTGGAAAGGACTGGCTATGCTGGTGAGAGGAGGGAATACTGAGTGTGAGGGGATAAACATTTTGAATTTGCAGCTTGTCTGTGCTACTTAGAGGAAAATATAGTTTATTATAGTGGTTCTAGGTATTAATTCTTTTCTTAAAATTTTTATTTCCTCACAAATTAGTCTTCTGTATCTAGTTTTGCTTACAACCAATATCGTAATTTTTCAATTTTTCTTTTTAGCTTGTTTTCAAAAGAAACCACCAGAAAATTGGGTTAGAATGTGCCAGTTATCAATATAAACACTTGGAGTCTATCAACAGATTTTGGATTCTATGAAGTAGTGTACCAAACATCCGTGCATTTAATTTTGGGGGGAGAATTTTCTACACATTATCAAAGAATTCTTTAGTATTTGTGCGCATGTATTTGTCCATGCACAAGCTCACAAAACAAAAATGGTGGCTTTCCTATGAGAAGTAGAATTTTGTATCTAGAAGTAATTAGTTACAAATAGCAATATGCTCTAAGAGCTAACTCTTACAGGCCCCTTTTAATGCTTCCCATTTGACTCAAGCTTCCAGTTCTGCAAACAGACTTGGCGATGGTCCCTCTGAGATACCATTGCATCTTCCTAATTCTCTTCCAATAATATGACTCTTGTCCTAGTAACATTTCTTGTTGCTGAGACAAAATACCCAATACCAAAGTTGAGTAAAGGTTTATTTGATTCACAGTTTGTACAGGCTTTATTCCATATTTTGCTGACTCTGAAGCAGAGTGGCATGGCAGAGGGGTTTTGCAGATTACAAACAATTCATGGCAAAACTAAGAAGGCAGAAGGTAGCCAGTGGTGATGCAGTGAGCAGGAAGTAGCAAGTGACAAATAACAACAACAGGTCTCTTTTTGTACCTTATATTTTATCCAAGCTACCCTGAGGCAGGTAGTACTCACACCTAGCATGGGGCACCCTTAATCTTAGCATCAAACCATGAATCATTCCCAGCATCACATACTTTATCCCAGAATCACACACTTAGTTCCAGCCACATCTGGGAAGGCCCATTTATGACCACGTGAGGCTTTGTGAAGACATCTGGACACAAGCCATAACCACTGTTGTAAAGTATCCTATGAGTTAGATAACTGAGGCCAGTGTGTTCTTTTGGAGGTCTCTTGCTCTAAATGTTCATGGTTCACATGGCCAGTGTATGAATATGTCCCTCTGATTTTCCCCAAACCTCATACCATATATATTTCAACATAACTAGAAAACATTCCATGGTGGCAGGAAAATTTATGTGCTTTTCCTACTAGTGTATTCCAGTATTTATAGTACTGCACTCATAATCCATGTATAGACTGTTCATAGGAGTAAATATTTACTCCCTACCCTTTCTGCTAGCACAGTCATTTTAGGATGGATTGCTCCTTTCCTTGAATCTTTACAGGTCTCCTAACTTCTTCCTCCCCAGCATCCTGGGTCTTTGTGTACTCCAGTTATATCCTACATCATTTATTTGTCCTTGGCAAATGCTTAACATAAGAATTTACCCGCATTTGCAGCGCAGAGTCCCTTCCTTGACTCATACATTTCTCCCCAATTATGAGCACTTTCACATGGTTGTTCATCTTTCTGTGCCACTGTTATTTTTTCACTTTGTCTTTGATTAAGTCTTTCCAATTGTATATGGTACTGTACTTCTGATTTTATTTTCCTTGAGAATCCTACAGGACACAGTAATTCTACATATTTGGCACTCCTATATTCTCTGATGGAGCTAGGTGGCTTCCTCATCATTGCAGACAACTGCTTAGAACTTACCAGATGGCTAATAACTGACTGTGTACTTCATATGTACAAAGGCTGAGCTGAGTGTCAACAGCCTAAGTTTAATTTGAACAACACCAACATTATCTTGTTCCTCACTGTATTTACTTTCCCTAGTACAATACCCAAAACATAGTGGTTATTCACTAAATATTGTTGACAATGAATGAACGAAATGTTTATTTTTTCAGCCATTATTGAATATGTATTACTTAATGTGAGTTTGTTTGTCCTACAATTTTCCCTCTGACTCTTTGAATGACATTAGATCTGCAGAAAGTTCACCACTTAGGGAATGAGTAATGCTATTATTATCCACACACAAGTCATCCTTAATTCAGGAGGGTATTATGCTATTACAAAAAATGCATTTAATCCAATACCTCCTGCACATGGGACACAGAGAGTCAATATGTGGTAAGCACGTTTGTTTCAATATATTGTGCGGACACTGTTTCACTGAAATGCATTGATCTCAAATGGCAGAGTTAGTCTTCTTTTATGAGAAGAATCTTTCAAATAAAACTACTTGAGCATTTGAAGGTGTCAACACTTTGATGTTTCAAAGCCTCAATTATTCAGGTACCACAGAGCTGAGCATTGTATGTCTGCCAATGTCACATTTAAAAAGCTCAAATGGCTAAGATGCCACGTTCTATTCAAGTCTTCTGATGTTTGAAATTAAGAGAAGATCCCTTTCATTTGAGCAACTCCTAAGGCTCTCTCTGTCTTCATGCTGCTGCTCTGAGACTTAGCATTCATTAATTATTGCTTGTAATTTGAATACATTGTTAATGGAGTGGACAGCTTCTGAGGTTGGAAGTTCAACTCAGACTCTAGGGCAGGGGAAAACTTTGATTTTTCTGATTGAAATTGGTTGTTGAATCCAGGTCTCAATTTGGATCCAGTGAACAAAATATTTTTAACATATGTAGCATCTGCCCAAACTATAACCAAATTTCAGCATACAGCATTCAAAAATTATGTTGTCTTCCCCCTACATGAGTTTGAGAATCTTTTGCCAAGAAATCAACGAAAGCACTGTAATTTTCTATAACACCCCAAAACACTGCTTTATACCATTACCTGTGATGCAAATTTTGGGTCCACTGGCTCTGAAGTCACAGTTATAAACCTCAGGACTCCATCACCATATGTGTGTCAGACAAATACAAATACTTGCATATAAATTCTTAGCACAACTTTCTACAAAAGGTAAATTTACTCTGTCTCAAAATTATCTGTCATTTGAATTGTCTGGAGATAAAATTTGGATTAAGTAATCCCTGCAGTAAAAATTAACTTTAAATATTTGGAGGAATAATGCTGGAAACACACTAGGTGTATGATCAAAAATACTAACAAAACTGCAACCTCCACTGTTTGGATCAAGTCCAGTGCAAAATTCAGTTTCTAATAGGTACTGAAAAGGTAATTGTTTAATCAAGAGAGAAAAATGTATGTTCACACCACACACCACTCTCAGAGGATTTCTTCTCAGAGGATTTCATTTTAGTTATTTCAAAAACACCTACAATGAAACATTTAAATTACCGATGAACACAATCATTCCATTTTTGACACCACATCATTCTCTTGTCCACCCCTGAATGTATTTGTCTATCTTTGGATTTGTACTCAACATAATGTCCAGCCCACACCAGTGGTGCTGCTATAGTAAGCCTAACCTACCCTTTAAGAGTCTGCTCAAATGAGTCTTCTATGAAAAATTTTCTTCCTATTCCTACCCAGAATGATCTCTTCTGATTTACGTTTATATTACTTACCTTCTGCCACATATATTTGGCATTACAGCACCCACTGCCTTGGGACATCTGTTCTATTTTTGGCTGATATTGCTATTGACCTTTTTGTCTATATAGCTTGTCCATCTAACTGGATGGAATGCTCCTTGCGGACAGGGTCATGAATTGAATCATAGATTTTAACACCTTGAAGAAACTTTAGAGATCAAATAGTTCAGCACTTCATTTTATAATTGAGAAAAAAAAAGGAGTCTGGTAGAAGTTAAATAACTGATTTAAGGTCAAACAATAATTTAGTTAAAGGGCCAGAAATAGAGTTCTTGGTTTAAGATAACTGCTCTTTGCCATGTGCTACACTGTAACTTTCATAACATATTAGAGTTGAAATGGGCATTAGTAATACAACCTCCTTAATTTTATAGAGTAAGAAACGGAACCATGGAGAAGTTGTAAAAGAGTCACTGATGTCATATATCGAGTTAATTCCACTAGTCCTGGGACTGCAATTCAGGTTTTATGTTAGCAAAATGCTTTGTCCACTGACCTAAATTCTGTTTAGCTTTCTGTATTCCCAAAAGTTCTGTGTGCAGAGTAAATACCTATTAAATGTCTGTTAAACTTTATACATAAAAATACAAATGGCTGCAATATTGCATACTGGAATCTGACATTTCAGTGCAAAGGAAGAAATAATAAACTTCAGAGTTTGTCTTTGTTCTAATCTTATTAGTCCTCGAATTGCACTTTATTTCACCTTAAAGATTTTAGTTGTATATAAAAGTGAATTAGATGGATAGATTCAGTACATACATTCTATATATTCATCCATCTTTCCCTGTTGTGTTTTGTGGAGTCAAATTCTTACCAGTTTGTGTATGTCAAATTTTTCCACAGAATGGAATGCTCAACCTGCTTAGAATTCAGCTGGTATAATGTGTTTTCAACTTATCTTCACCCAGTGGTTTCTCCATAAAGATGACAAATTTTGCTTTCTGAAAATCATATACAGAAAAAACCTCCATACGGAATACCTTTATTATCAACCTTTGCCCAGTGAATTCCATTAGAAGTTCCTGATTATCATCCCCATAGACAACCCTTTGGTGTTTGCACTTTCTAAATTACTACCATAAAATTAAACCTCAATCTTTGTAACCCCCAAAAGTCCAGCCTTCTTCTAATTTTAACTTAAATGATAAATTTTGCTTTAGTTCACCTTTTTGTTTAATAAAACTGGATAATAATTTCAGAAATGTACTGAGATCCTGAGAAGCAACTCCACGGGAGGAATCTCTGCTGGTGACTCACTGGGTGATTTTAACCAAGCCATGCAAATCTATGAGTGTATTCTTCCATCTGGAAAAAACAAACAAACAGATACAAAAGTTTTTGCTTAAATGGTCTCTGTCTATTCTTGAACTTGATAAGTTTTTCAAGACAGGAAACTGAAGACATGAATCTACATTTCCACTTGCCTAAATCCCTGAAAATTACAGGAAAGCTACTGCATAATTGAAATTCCTAGAGGTACTAGAAATTATAAGAGTTAGCGTCAAAATGCCATGAGATTTTTAGGAGTTCTTGGAAGATAGCAACTACCATTTGATGAGGGCCTACAATGTGTTGCAAACCTTGTCAGTGTTATTCCACTTCTCTCTCTGAGGCAGGTATTGTTATTCCCACTTATTTTACTGTGACAAATCAGGAGTACTCTGTTCACGTACCTTATCACAGATTGTGCAGCACTTTAGACACAAACTATTCTTTAAAGTTAGATTCACATTCCAGGTCCTGTACTCTCACCAACTGTGTTCATCTATACCTCAGGGAAGGTCACTAGATAGCATATATGTTCAGCCTGCCAGAGGAAATACATCAGGGAGACCTACAACATCTACACTGACAGAAGAAAACAACTGCACTATAAGATCATGTCCAGTTTACTAGTATAAGGGGTCAGAAGATGACTTGGATGGCATAAAGTAGTATTATAAACTAAAGCCAATACAATTAATCAATACCTCTGAACTTCCACCAGGACATTAGACTTGAGATGGATGTTTATTTTCAGTGTTCATTTTCATTCTCTTTATTCCTTTCCCCATTGACACTGCTTCCTGAACAGTATATCTTGTAACATTTTCACCTGCCTCCTACTGTCCTGTATCTTCTTTTGAATCGTTCGCAGAATACTTGAAAATTCTATTGTACCTCCATCAGTGTACCAACTACTAGAGACAAGGAATACAAAGTAAATAGGATACAAGTGCTTAGAGTATTCATAGACTTCATGGTTTATAAACCATCTGTGGGAAGAAAGTTTACATAAGAAAACAATTGCATTATAGCATGATATTATGGTGTAAATTATACAACTGGAACAAAACCTATAATGACATCTTGTTCTGTCTCTTATTTTCAGATGCACCTCATTGCTGAGGTTTAATTATTTTATTTGTAAAGTGGGAGACTTGGACTGATTCAGGTCTGAGATTCATGCTGTTGGTTAGGGATATCTTGGAGGCCTCTTTGTTATTACCCCTTGTGGTTATATAATGCATATATTTTATGGTAAGTGATGTTTAAGATTCTCAGTAAGGTATTTGATGTCCTCAGAGAAATTGTCCTGAACATAAGCTGTTCTCTCTAGGAAATTACCATTTTTGTGGCTGAAATGAACAGGTTCTTACTATTTACTTATGCCAGAAGGGTCAGGTTTGTACTTGAGCCTTTCGGATGGATTTTGTCCAGTCAATGAAAACTGTAACCCTTTGGATACACCGGTGGTGAGGGCACAACTTCTTCAAGGTAAAAGACAGCATGATAGTTGCTCCTTCTTTGGCTCACTCCATTTATTTTCTGCCTTTCTTTTTGTTCGAGAATGTTCATACCTTACCTATGTCATTTCAGCCAAGAATTTTTGCTCCTTGTTTGCTTATTCCTGTTGTCTTTCTCTCTTAAGCACACTTAATCAGGTGTCTTTGAAAGTTCATTAGACTTAGTTATTGCTATGATACTCCCTGAAAGAAGAGCTAAAGCAGAAACCTGGTCTTTTTTACTTTAATTGTTCATGCTCAAATTTCCTGATGGCAGCTTCCCATATAACTTTCTTTGTTTGCATATCTGTTATTTTATTTTTAATGACTCAGTTTTGATCCTTAGCCTTCAGATGAAAGTTTTAATTGTGAGATGCAGAGGTATCAGGGCTTACCTTCTGTCATTTGAATTTAGACACAAGCATAACACAAGTTGTTTACTACAGCCATGCATAGACTCTGAGGATCAAAGCTCTAAAGAAGATAAGTTTGTTTAATTGTGTTTATTTATAACAGGAAAGAGCTATTTGATATAAAATTTCCACCTCAAAACCTTAAAATAAATCCCAGGAAATTGCAATTATTTAGTATATTTCTGCATAATTGACTAGTTCAGCCAGGCATTAAAATGAATACAGCAACAGAGATTCCCCAAAACTCTGTGGCTACTGATACAAAACTCGCCATACCTTGCCACTTCCAACAATAATTTAACACTAAAGTTTAAACTTCTAATCATGAATGTCGAGGAATTATAAATGCATTTTATCAACTCTCTTGCATTTTAATTTACTAAATCCATGTCTTTGTGTACTAAGATGTTTAATTTGTCTAGCTAGAGACTCTCTGCAAATATACCCTAAAAATAATTTAAGTAGAGAATAGAGATATTTGCAATTTATTGCATTCTCTCTAGGAAAAAAAAACTAGTTAATTAAAAAAGCTTCAGGTCACTATAAGTTTTAATTATTTTTTTGCTGTAATTTTAGATTGCTAAAACAGCTAAGAGAAGGTAGAGAATAAATATAACCAGCGAACTAGAGCCATTTTAATTCTCTTGTTTTATTAAAACATATTCAAGTCTTTGATGGTCTACAAAATCATGGTATTCAATCAATTACAGTCTCAAAAGATTTCTGAAACATTTTTAAAGCAAGAAGTAAGTAAATTATAGGTTTGTCTTTTCAAATGTGTTTTATTATGTCATTACTTCAAATAATGTCAGAAACTCAGCACCGGTTTGAATGGTTATGGAACATTTGTAATTCAAGGGGGTGTGATTATCATTGTATATTCTAGCATAAAAAAGACTTTAGCCAGATTACTTTTTATCGGCTCATGAATTTAGATGCAATTCTTTTAGTTCCATAATGCAGCTGTCTAGGAGTAGATATATGCAACTCTCTAGACTAGCTGCCATTGAAATCTTGTAGTCTGAAATTTGATGGTTCAGGGTGGGGAGGAATTGTTGTCTTTCATGGGGAAAACATTGTGAAAGAAATAGCTACAACAATGACAAAAATGAGAT
Organism: Chinchilla lanigera; assembly: GCF_000276665.1. NCBI lineage: Eukaryota > Metazoa > Chordata > Mammalia > Rodentia > Chinchillidae > Chinchilla > Chinchilla lanigera. The sequence goes on along the minus strand of NW_004955402.1, from coordinate 26,952,972 downwards.
TTGGATTTTTTTCCCAGGTGATTTTTTTTAACCTCATCTATACATCTAATGGAAGGGAGGATAGCAGATCTCTTTGAATTCATTTCTAATGCCAGTCTGTGTATGATAAATGTCAATTTCTCCAATCATTGACCAAACTAAGGCCTGCCTGCCACTAAGAATTATTCACTTAACTGACAAATTTGTTCTTGCCATTTTAGGTGGCTTTATTAACAGCATTTGCAGTCAGCAATTTTCAATCCATCAGCTGATAAAGAATGATGCATTCCTCAATTTATTAATGCTCAATTAAGAAAATAATTCCTAAACTTCAAAGGCTGGACATGCACACTGTATATTCTTTCAAAAATAATACACACTGGGTGAGAGATGACAAAGCTGTTTACACAGATTCTGTCCCAACTTCTGAATGATAACAAAGTGTTAGCACTAAGAAGAGAGGTTCACAGTTCATTCAGATACACATGTCCATTCATTAGAGAACATTCTCACGCAAGATTCTCAGTCATGAGTGATGTGAGATGTGTCAATTAGAAAGCAAAAAATATTTGAATGAACTATTACTTTTCATGAATGAGATCAATAACACTTTTTAAAATACAGTAAGGAACATTTTCTCAAGACTACCATAATAGAGTTAGGGGCAGCTGTGACGGAATTTTGCAGTGAGTGAGAGATTGAGCTTAACTTTCCTTATAGCAAGTACAAGTGAGAATTTATAGTTAAGGAGAAGGGGCAGAAAATAACTAAGAAGAATCTCTAGGAGAAAAGGTGAATCTGAGTAAATCAACTCATGGGATTGTGCTGAAGGCAGATCTGGGTGATGAGATATTAATTCGGGGATGGTAGAAACTAAAGACCCTCATCAAATTTTGAGAATGACCAGATATTGAGGGTTTGAGTTCAGGCTACTGGTTTAAAAATTTTTGCATAAGCTGGATTTTATAAGGAAAATAAGAGGGTAAGCCCAGGAAAAGGTTCTGAAGACTAACATTTGTTTAAGCACATAACCTTCTCAAAATTTGCATTCAGCATTAGAAAGAGAAGCGATAAGAAAACTATAAGTAAAAACATTCTAATAAAAACACGACGTCTGATATTTGACTTTGAAGTCCTGAGCTCCTCTATCTGGGCTTACTTTGTCACCTTCTCCTTGCCCTTCCCATCCTTGAAAGACGTTGCAGCCTTCTATCATAATATTAGGTGAAGGATATTTAACTAAGCCCATGCTGATAAGAGAGATAAACTAATCCTTCTACTTATTATGAAATGGACAGGAATTTTCCAGGGATTAATAGCTGGGGAGTCAAAGAGAAGGAAGTAATATCAAAAGAGAGAGCCTAAGTGTTGCCAGTAGGTAGAAACCACAGATGTAAAGAGAACAACAAACTTTATTGGTTTCTTGGCCACTTTTCCTTTGCAAAAACACCATGCCAGACACTTACAGTTCTTAAGAAGAAGTTCATTTGGGCTCATGGCTTTTAGAAGTTTCAGTCCATAGTAGGCTGGCATTCAGGTAGCAACAGTATGCTTGAGGACTTTGGCAGAGGAAAACTGTTCATGACATGAGGGTCAAGGAGGCAGAAGAGAAGAGAGCACCCATAGAAGGGTCACACTTACAGGTCACCCTTACGGGTAACACTCCATGTAACCTGACTCTTCAGATCAGGCACTAAACCTCAGCACCACATTTAGCTATGAGCTCAAATGTGGATTAATCCACTGATGAGCATAGGGTCCCCAAGAGCCAATCACCTCCCCAAAGTCTATCTCTGAATACGTGAAAAATTTGGAGGACATGCTAGATTTAAATCATAGCAATGTCAAAATATATAGTGCCATCACCTAAAATCAAGAGAATATACATTTTGTAGGACTGTGTACAGTTTGAGGAAATTTTATTTGTACTTACTTTTATTAGATTATTACTTTTTCATGGTCATTAAATAGGTATTCTGATTGGTCCTATTACTGTATTGCATTTTCGGCACCTTACATCTGTCCTTTGCACTTTATGGGATTGTCTCTCTTAAGGAAAAAAAAAAAAAAACAGATTTCCAACACAGAAGTAACTTTTTGAAGGCTCACATCCAATCAGTGTTCCCATGTAGCTTGAGTGTAAGTCTATCATTTAACTCTTTCTCCAGGGTCTTGCTAGGAGTGATAGTAGAAGTATAACTAGAAATAAAATGCAAGAGCAACAAATGCATTTAATTAAAACAAAAACATAAATAACAAAGGTACATTGCATCGGCTTCAAAGCCCATGTCAAAAATACAAAAGTGTTTAATTCATCACAGGCTCAATTTGTGCCATGTATATTACATGCCTCATTATAGGCAACTCTTCTCCAGATTTGCTCTCAGGCATTGATTCTAAGAGTCATTATAAGGGAATCTGTCTGGGAAGAATAAAAGTTTGTAGCAACTGACATGGTACCAAGCTCCTGGAGCAAGACAGTAATGAAGAAAATGACTGTGGTAGCCTGGCTGGGCAGGAGATTGTAGCGAGATAATACTATTAGGGAGAATCAAAGTGAGCAATGGTTCAGGAAAAAACTATCTATGACTAGAAACAAGTCATAGATATTTAAGATCCAGGAAATGGTTTAGATTCAGGAAACTCAATATTGAACAAGACATCTTCTTTGAGATGGAATGAGTCTCTTATTTTCAAGCTGGAGATCCAGGAAAAGGAATTCTCCAATCCATATGATGCACAGAATAAAGCAGCATAGCAACTGTTCTTATCATTCAGGGGTAGGTGTAACACACCTCTAGTCTTTGATGATATCCAGCACACTTGGCAAATAAATACATACTAAGTATTATGAAATTTCCATAAACTATGTTTAGCATGAGGAAAGCATGAATGGGAATTTCAGCAGAGTGAGATCTTGTCGCCTGAATGAGTTGACATATTAAAATTCACCTTCCCACTACCAATGAAAGCAATTAAAGAGTTTTGAATGAAGCATCAAAAATGGTTATTCAAAACAAACAGTAAAAAATATATAAGTGAGAATAAATATATTTAAGTACTTTATATGGTTTAAAGAAAAAAATGGAAAGATCAGGTAACAGCTTGAAAATCTTTTAGATATAATTAGTTATGATTTTAGCTATAAAAGAGGATTTATGTTAAGTCTTTGGGGATAAGTGAGAAGAACTAGAGAAATGACTGAAAAACTACCTTAAATATAATTTTCTTGGGAATTTGAGTATAGCTTATTTAGGGACAATCAGTGAAAAGACTGGAGGTCCAGTAACTATGGTGGCAAAGAAAGCAAGATAAAGCAAGAAAATTCTGATGGTTAGAAATGGTAATATAAGCTTAACACCTAGAACATGAGAATTAATACCTCTATTTTGATCACACTGGTGAGATATATTAATTTCCAGGAACAGTGTCTATTTCTAGTGTCTACAAAATCATCAACCCTGTTAGTAGAGTTTGTAAGGGTGGAGTCTATTTGCCACAGTTATAAGAAATATCTTTTCAATATTAGGCACATATGCACTTGATCATATGGGCCTCAAAATTAACACATGATACATAATGATGAATTAGACTTACCAGAGTGTTTGCTTGTATCCTGTGATGGCAATGTCGGTATATGGCCAGAACTTGAGCACACCGATCATTAATTTCTCCAGATATTGAGAACATATGATAAGCACACTCTAACCAATGCAGTGATAGTGTAGCATTTATTTTCCTCTGGTCAATTTGTATTTTTAAGAGGAGCTACATGGCAAACATAATGATTAATTGAAAAATGAAATAATAAACTTTAGACACCATGACATATTGCTAAAAATAACAGTCACTTGAAATGTCCCTGAAATGACTATACAAAGGTACCTATCTACTGGAGTATACTGAAGATGTATTATGAATAATGAGGTTGAATGTTAATAAAAACTGTGTCTTCAGTTATCTAAATGTTCATTACATCAAACTAAGTGCTAGTCTCTTGACATTTGCAAAGCTTGTCTGATTCTATTAAGATACTTCTTCATTTCAATGCCATAAAATAACAAAGAAACTTTCTTTTTTAACCAAATGAGATATTTTCTTGGATGCAATTTCATAGAAAAAATACTGTCCCGTATCTATAAAACACAAGAAATATCCCAGTATAAAGAACACCAATATATTTGACAATGCACGGTGTTAACTGGTGAACTAATGTTTTTTCTTCTCAATTCACTGAAAGTAATCATTGGGTAAGAAATACATGAATAGTATTTTGATGTGTTCAAAATATTATATTATATTGTATGTACTATACAATCTCCATGTTCAAGGAGCATGTCTATGACCATAGACATTATAGTAGAACCGCTTAAATCAGCATATAAATGATAAATTTTGTAGTTTTTTTTTTTGTTCAAAGGAAGAACTAACTTACCATTTGAAGTGTCAAAGGAAAGCATACTAATCAAAACATATAATTGATCTAATATCTAAAGGTTGTAGGTCTTCACAAAACTCATAGTGCCATGTCTGAATTTGGAGTTCTAAGAATCCCTGTAAATTTGGGAATATTGGGCCCTGCAAGAGTTCCCTAACAGCTTTTAATGAATTCTGTTTCCTCTCTGACATACTTTAGTTTCTGGAACATACTGTAAATGTAACTCTTTGCAGACACATGGTAACTTCAGTACACGAATCCAAACGCCTTCCAGTTTTTCAGTGTTGGAGTTAATACCAGAGAAAAGATCTGGAGAAGAGATGAACTTTCCAGATGAATTGAATAATGAAATGGCTCCCCAAGAAGGGTAGGGTATAAAATTCACTATGTCTTAAATGTGCATTGTAAATAGGGAAAAATATGATCATAATTATGGAGAAAGAAATTGTATGAAATGTTGAAGCAGTAGCTGTTTTATTTTCTTTATTGGAGGGAATTTAAAAGAGCAAAAACTTTATATTAGTCAACAGTAGCAATTCTAACAAAAATTTTTTTTAATAATCTTGAATATTAGCTTTAGAATTATTTGACAAAAAGCACATTGGAAGTCAAGTTGAGTTTTTCTGGACTCTAATTCTAGAACACATTTTCAGCCCTGCTGCTCATTATATTTTTGTTCTCCAACTCTGAAATTTTTCCTGAACAAAAACCATGGTATTGGATACCATAATGAAATTTCACACTTAAATTCTGGAAATATATATTACACATGTATATATATCTATCTATATATCTATCTATGTACATTCACATGCAAATATGTTTACATGTTTAAAACACATCCATGTTCCACACATACCTATCAGTAGCACAGCTATTTTTACTCAAAGTTTCACCTCTACATTTTAAATTATGATGTTTTTCATACAAAATTTATGTACCTTATGCACGGTTCAGCAAGTCCTTTCAAACATTTATAATTCATATCAAATATTTATTAATTATGAAAATTTTTATAATTCTGTGGGAAAATTAAATGTTGCCTTACTTTGCAATCTTATAAACATGGACTTTCATCATACCATCAATTAATATCCATTTTATAATACTGAATTGAAAATATTTAAACATGAAAAGCTTGTCTCTCATACATTTGCCAAAGCATCTATTCTAACCTCTAGTATTGCCAGAAAAGTATTAATTTCTTGATAATTGTTCAATAAAACTAATAATAATATACCAATTAGTAGAAGACACAGCTGTTTAAGAAGTCCCATGAAACATAAAAATATTCATGGTATACTTAATTGATGATACCAATTTATTAAAATGAAAAGAAATACCTCACAGGCTACACACAAAACAATTTTAGGCAGAGAAGTTTGTGTTTGTTCAGTTTTTATGTAGAGGTGGGTTCAATTTGAGGGAGTGTCCAGAGACGTGTGTGGTGTCTGCACTAGTTTCTGTTCCATTTAACACTAGTTCTCACCTTATTTAAGGAAAACTACCAAGAAACTAAAAAGCTGCCTGTCACTTTGTTACAAACATCACAGAGCTTCACTTCTGACAACAAACATCAACAAGCTCCATGAACTGATTGACACTGCCCATCAATCATGGCCAGGGTGCAAGGTGAAGGGAAAGATTTCCTGTACAGTACATAAAACTAGACAAAAACAACCAAAACAAAACTGTTTTTTTTACATGGGTTTCCTTGACTACACATATTATGCCTCGGTACTATGAACAAAAATGACTTCCATCTACAACTGATTTTTTTCTCTAGAATATTTTGTTTGTTAAATCAAATACAACAAAGTATTAAGTGACATAAGCAAGTTGAGGCCAGATGGTACTCAACCTAATAACACTGTTTTTGGAATAAGTGTCTACAGTATAGAAGGGTCATACTTTTTGGTTTAATTTATTTGTTTGTGTACTGTTCACAAAAATTTAATATAGGTGAGAGACACCATTACGTGGCATATGTTAACTTATAGTAATTATTTCCCATCAAATTTTCCCAAACAGTGTTTTAAAAAATAGGCATAATGACATTCAAACATTTGTAGCACTTTTCCTTTTTTTCCTTTGTCTGGTAATGAGATTTTAAGAAGTTCCACTTAATTTTTATGAGTCTCTAGTGTATTTAAGGAATAAATGGGCTAGATATGTAAGCTGAATTAACTGCAAACTCTCTCTTGTACTCAGATTATATAACGTATTCACTAAACAGACAGCTGTAATTATTAACTAAATACATATATGTGAAGTATTAACATTTTCCTCTCCATCCAGAATTAAGATATATGAGATAAAGGATATAAGATACACTTTTTTCTTTTCATTTGTTCAATTTTGAGGCAGAGTTAATAAGTAAAAATAAATCTCTGAGATCATAGAGATGATTAAAATCAAAGGTAAGAGCTAGGGTCTAGACACTTTGATTTCATCTTTGGATAGTCTTGCATTTTATAATAAAAAGTTAGTTCAATAATCATTTGAAAGAGACTTTCATTTCCTTTATGAAGTAATAGTCACAGTTTGACTCCCCATAAGGTTTTATTTCCAATTTGCCATCTTTCACAAATGCAAACTAACCACCATCCCAGTCATTAAGCTTAAAAATGACAGAGGTCACTTTGAAGATATAAACTGAGGAAGCATAGATGATTTTAGGTCAGTCTGTACTCATTACTGGATAAGATTTGAAATCTCATACATACCTGTTATTGGTTCAGTCATTTCCACTTTTTTATTCAGAGAAAAACAGTATTATAAGCCCTTGGTTGTCATTGTTTTTGCTTCTGTAGTCAAGCAATTGCAGATTCAAAATATTCACAAAATAGCTTTAACATTATATTAGGTATTATCTGCAATCCAGAGATGATTTAAAGTATATGATTTAAAGTGTGTGAATGTGTGTAGGCTACATGCAAACACTGTACCATTTTATGTACAAGACTTGAGGATCCCCTGCACATTTCTATATCCACAAAGAATTCTGGAACCTGTTTCCTACAAATACCAAGTATAGACATTACTATAAAGCCCTTAAAGTTGTTTTTATATAGTGTGGCCAAACCTACAGTATCTCTGGAGTCACTGTGGATGACTGAGAACTCCGAGTAAAAATGTATATATTTTTGTTACTAAAATTGCTTTTGACCTTTAGACCAGTTTTGGCCTTTACTTTGCAGTTGTGTGTGTGGCACATGAATGAAATCAGAGAAAACTGCAAGGTCATCGGGAGATGACAGAAAACAAAACAGTATCTGAGAGAAAAAAGATTGCAAGGCAAAAGCAGCTCTGCTCTCTTTAGATAAACAGTCCCTCTCGGTTCCTCCAATCCCCATTAACAAGACTGACAGGCATCACATGATCTCATAGAGAGGAGAGAGATAAGCAACCAGGAAACAGGGAAAAGAAAGTGTTTTAGGAAGATTTTAGTACCTGGCTGCACGATTTCTGGCTTTTTCAAATGCACACACAAGAAAGCTGGTGGGAGGAAGGCTAAAGTGTGAGTTCTTTAGTACCAGGGATGCTTTAGTTGAAAATAGATCCTACAAGCCCTTTCACTTGACTTCTAAATTCAGCTTTAAAAAGATCTCTGGCAATCCAGTTTTACCATAGAAATGGACGGCTGAAAGCATCTCTGCTCCCACTCTTACTAGAAAAAACCAGCTAAGCAAATGGGAAAAATCACAATTTTTCTTCCTTTCATCCAAAGAGTTAAAGTACTAGAGCAACAAACTAACCCTAAGTCTGGGAGAAGACATATACTTTCAGAGAAAAACAGATTTTGAACATTGCTTTGCAGATCCTATAGGAAAAAGGTATTTCATCTTCTTGCAGGTGTCCCCCACCCACCTTCACACACAAATCCCAGCAGGAATTCACAGAGAGCTTTAAACCAGAAGTCTATCGAGATATCTCTTCCAGTGTGTGGAGCCGGTTAGGAAGGAGAGGAGCACTGTGATGGTTGAGATAGAGTGCAACCTTCCTTGGCTTTGAGATATACACAGGGGATTGAAGCAACACTTCTGGGTTGTTTGAGTGGGTCGTGGAAGAGTGGCCTTATGGTCTATCTCTGGTCCCTCCTTTGTTTCTCTCTGGCACTGTCTCCCTACTCTACTTTCTAGCTACCACAGGGTGATCAGCTTTCCTCTAACCTGCCTTTTCCACATGCTTTTGTTTCTGACTTGGGGGTATCATAGCATGGACTGAAATCACAGAAAAGCCTGAAATAAATTAAACTTCTCTACCTCCAATTTGTATGTGTTTGGTATTTTTTCTCAGTGATGGGAAAGCCGACTAATATAGAAAACTGATAATAGAGAAGTGTGGTTGTTTTTATGACTATGTCTGATCAAGTGGTTCAGAGGTCTTTGGAACTGGTCTGCAGGAAGAGATTAGAAAGGTGTGAAGATATAGGTTGGAGAAGCCATAGAGGGCTGCAAATAGAGACTGATGGGTGATCCTCATCAGAAATCAGAAATTAGAATGCTGGCAATAGTGCACATTGTAAAGGTGAGCCTCAGGAGGTTTCAGTGTGGAAAAGGACTCCACTGCAATTGGACTAGAAGCTGTATGTGTTAAACTGTGTCAGGATATTTATCTATATTTCCCTTCTCTCCTGAGAATTTGCAGGAGACTGGAAATGTGGATGATAGTCTAAGTCTGACAGAGGGAACTTTAAGACAGCCCAATGTTAAAGCTCTGGCATAGACACTGCTGGGTACTTTTAGCTAGATTTATAGTGAGAATCAAGGGCAAAATGTAGCATAAAAACATTTGAGAAACTTAAATTTTGGCCCAGAAAGAACCATATAAAGTATTGGGGCCAAAGGAAAAGTGGTTGCTGAAGATAATAGCTTCATTACAAAGAAACCAAGTACTGTGTTCCAGGACACAAAGAAAAATGCCTTGAGGCCATCTCATAAGTCAGCAAAATCTAACTCATTGTAGGCTCAAGGGTACAAAAATATCAGCCTTTCATTTGAGCATAGTCCCTGGGGCCTCTTCTCACAAAGGGTATTGTAAGGAGTTGGTTCTCTGAGATGTCACTATGCTCTGCTATCCACATACTCAAAGACCACTAAAGTCAAGGCCCCAAGGGTCTGTTTACTGTGCAAGCTGAGAGCAGGTGCTGTTCTTGTCCACAAGATTCTGTTTTTATCAGGATACAGAATATAAGAGTTATGGGGTCAGGAAGACTTCCAGTCAGGTTTTGAAGAAAGTGCCGGGAGGCAAGGCAAGGTCCTTCTGAAAGTGCAATAAACAAAGTTGTGGGGATAAAGCCAGAGGTGCAATGGAGACCTCAGAAAGTCAGAGATGCCAAGAATTTGGTATGTCTTCTACTGAAAACTTCATTTTATCACTGAAGCCAGCCCAAAAAAGAGGTCATGTGTGCTACAACAAACAAGGCCATAAAGGTGAGGTCACATAAGCTCTTTGGAACTCATATCTCACTATCTTTTTGTTTAGATGTTGGACATGAAGCTGTAGAGTTTAGTATTTGTTCTGCTTTGTTTTAATCTTTCTTTCATCTGATTCCTTTCTATCTCCCTACTCCTCTCATTTAAATCAGAATATTTATGCTGTGCCATGTATCTTGGGGTTATGTAGCTAGAATATTTTTTTTAATAGAGATTCATTACAAAGAGTTTGCTCTAAGCATCAGTAGAGATTTTGATTTAGACCTGAAAAAATTGTTGAAACTCTTGAGATTTGGAACCTAGATCATTGCATTTTCAGTTATATGTAGGATAGCTGCATTGTGATAGGTGGAATTATAAATTTGCCATTATCTTTATTTGGAGATTAGTGTGGTTTAGGAAGTTTGTTTGTGTCATAAGTTGACACGGTGTAGAATGTGATGGTTAGCATGAAACGTTAACTTAATTGGCTTTGGGTTCCACCAAGAGGACTAGGGGGTCACCTATCTGGATGTATCTGGGTGGGTCAAGGATCCATGACTTTGGGGTCTATGCCTGTTCCTTTCACCCTTTCCTTCTGGCATTATTGCCTTGCTTTGCTTCTAAACAGTCATAGGGTGAGCATCTTTCTTTTGTTATGCCCATTCACCATGCAATTTGCTGCCTTGTAGCCAACCAGCCATGAACTGAAAATCCGAAATGATGATTCATATTAATCCTCTCCTTCTTGAAGCTGTGGGTGTTGTATATTTTATACCAGTGATAAGAAAGCTGACTAATCCAATCAACCACTGCAGTAAAAGAACAAGGACCATAGTCCCTGCCCATGCCACCAAAATATATAAGATAAAAGCCTAGAACAATGGTGAAACTTCATAAAAAGTATAGAGAAACAAAGTAGAAATGTTTATATTGACTTAGCAATACAGGGCATGGGGGTAGGACATTTTGAGAGGACCTCTTTAGAGACCCTAAGACCTAATATTGAAACCAAATCAGAAGATCAGAGAATATCCCTACTCTTTACAACCAGACTAGCAAGTAGAGAATAAAAAAAAAAAAAAATCTGTGGAATACACTTATGAAAGAGGTAGGAGACACAGAGTAGGAGGGACACAGAACAAGAGAATGACCCAAAGGCAGGGTAGAAGTGGGAATGACATTGAAAAAGCAATCTCAAGGAATGACATCATTACACTAAATGCTAGAAAACAATAATCTAATGTAGAATCTGTGGTGCTACTAGGGTAGAAATGGGAATAGTAAACCTGAATCATAGCAAAACTCCTGGTTCAAGAAAACAAATCTACTTATAATGTTTAGAAATATTAAAGTTGTATTCACCTCTATCCATTATAAAAATGTTAATAAGTGTTTATTTACTGTGTGGTAAATATACTGTCCGACTTTCAAACAAAACCATAAAATGAGGTAGAAAATAAACAAGCTTATAAGAGACAAAAAGATCACCACCATCAGAATTTGATTTAATATAGATTTTAATAATCAAACAGGGAATTTACAGACATCATAGAACATCAGGTAAAAGCAGCAGGGAAATGAACAATATACAAAATATAAAATAGAATCACTAATCATGAAACATATATTAACAAAATATCTTCAATTGTTTCATAGATTCAAGACAGCTGGGGAAAGAATAGAGAAAGATGAGGCAATGTAAATTACTCAATCTAAGACACACAGTGGGAGAAAAGAGAAGAAAACAAATACACCTAGAAAAGCATCCAAGAGATGTGGAATAATATAAGAGGCTGCACTATGTATGCAAGTAGAATTCTATCACATAAGATAGAAAACAGAGGAGCAATTTCAGAAAAGAAACGATAGCCAAGAATTTTACCAAACCTGATGAACACCAAACCATAGAGACAAGAATCTCAATGAAATCCAAATGTAACCTCTCTCACCCACACACAAGGGACATAGTATGTTAAACTGTTAAAAACCAAATATGGATCGAAAGTTCTGAAAGAAGTCACAAAAAACAATCATATTACCAAGAGAAGAACCAATGGACAAAATTGTAGGCCACATCTCATCAGAAATTATCCAAATATGAAGACAATAAATGAGTATATTTAAAAGGCCACAAGAAAAATAAAAGAAACAAAACTAAACCCAGAATTCTATAACCAGAGAATCTGTCATTCAAAAGTGAAGAATCATTTACCACTGAGGGACTTGTTCCTAGCCCTCCCACTCTGTGAGAAATAGTTTCTTAAAGAGACAAAAAAAAAAAAAAAACCAGAGAAAAAACCCAATAAAAATGATACACAATTTCAAAACAAGATGCTAGGAAATTAATAATGGTTATTATATTGCATATTGTTATCTTCAAAGTAGTTGCTCAGATTAGCAGACACAGGCATGCAAAATTGATCCAACAAAATAAGCATGAATGGTTCCTTTCAGTGAACTAATAGAAATTAGTAGAAATATTAAAGCATATTTTTTTCAGGAAGATGTGATAGAAAGAAACAGATTATTAAGGCTTATATCCAGACTGTCCCCCTAAAACCTCCAGAGTTCAGAGGTAGGGCTTTTGGAAGGTGACTGGATCATGAGCTCAGTGTTTGGTCAGTGGAGTCATCTTTAGTGAACTTGGTAGCTAACTGTGCTGTTAGGAGGTAAAGCCTGGACAGAGCCGGTTCACTGGGGGTTTGACCTAAAAGCATACATGGCTCTCCTTAGTTCCCCATTTGCTTTCTGCTTCTTTATTACTATTATGTGACCAGGCTCTTACACCATGCTGTTTCTCCCTGGGAGCTGGAGGACCATGCCTAGATTTAGATCACTAAGGATGTTACCCTACATGAGCCTTTTCTCTTTTAAATTGTGGGTGCCAGGGGCTGGGGATTTGGCTCAGCGGCAAAGCGCCTGCCTGGCAAGCGCAAGGTCTTGAGTTCGGTTCCCGGTACCAGAGAAAAACAAAAACAAAAACAAAACAAACAAAAAAACAACAACAACAACAAAAAATTGTGGGTGCCAGGTATTGTGTCTAAGCAGAGAGGAAAGCATTTAAGGCATGAAACTAAAGAAATAAGGAGATTGGAAATCAAATAAAGTACAGCAAATTTCATTTTCTTATGTAAATAACCCCAACTGTAACTGTCTAGCTCAAACTTCATTATCTATCAGCATTTACAGCATATGTAAGAGCAAAATACATGACAGCAGAACACAGATATAAGACAGTAATTTTCAATACACTGTTGAAAAGTCCTTACACTACATGAGAAGCAGTATTACACTATTTGCAGGTAATCCTACGTTAATTTCAAATGTATAAGGTCAACAGTAACCACTTTAAACAATAAAAATAAGGGTAAATAATAAACTAATGCAAGAGATAATCCTGAATGATGAGAATGCCCAGTTGATTCAGGGGGTGGGGAGTGGCGGGAACAGAAAAAAGAAAAAGCACCCTGAAGAGTTAGAATAGAAAATAGGCACCTAGACAGTGAATTTTGAAAGGCCCTCAAATGAGAATGACAATCAATACAAAGAGATTTTAAAGTTAGAATTCTTAAGGGCAACTTGCTTCCTAGGAATTCTGAAGTTTCCTTTGTTAATTCTTTTTGTTCAAAAATAAGGTTAATTCTTCCTTTGAATTGTAGCAGTGGATGTTTTCCATTCGTATCAGCAGGGTAACGTGTGAATATATGTTTTTTTATGTAATTTTGCAACAAATTATTTCTCCATACATAAATTATATTATTTTAAATAGGATCATTTACTTCAAAATCTATCCTCATAACATTATAGTACTTGGGACAGTTGCGACATGATGAGGCATCTGAATTTGTGTACTAGCTGTGCAATTTACATGCTGTTTTACATTGAAAATACTACTTAACCATTTTTAACCTATTCTCTGAGACTTAAAATGGGGATTGTAGTACACATCTATCAGAGGTGCATTTGGGATTAACTGAGATCAGTTATCTGAAAATATCTCCTATGAGTCAAGAGATCAAATTTTTATTTTGACTGAGTTATTTATTTATTTATTTTTCCTATATTTTTATTAGTGTATATTGGTTATATGGATTAACAAATTTCATTTTGTATATGCAAATAATACACTTATTTCCTTCCCCCTCCCATGATCTATACTGTCTAGTAGATTGATATTTTCCGGGGGTAGGGGTCAGTGTATCTAATGTACTTTAGTCACACATATGCGCTATACTACACACCTTACTCCCCTTTCTCCTTTCTGTGTTAACAGTAGACTTCCTTCTACTTTCTTCTCATTTTTTAGATTTCACATGCTATGGAAAACTTGAGATGTGACTTTCTGGATCTGGTTTATTTCACTCAACATGAGGATATTCAGGACCATCCATTTTTTTTGTTGTTGTTGTTTTTTATTTCCAGTACCGGGAATCGAACTCACGACTTTGCACTTGCCAGTCAGGTGCTGTGCCGCTGAGCTAAATCCCCAGCCCTGTTTTTCTTTCAGTAAATAACAAAATTTCATCCTTTATACAGTTGAAAAATAATGCTTCTCTGTCTTTACATACCACATTTTCTTTATCCATTCATCTCTCCATAGATATCTAGGCTGGCTCCATATCTTGGCTATTGTATTGTATATTGTGCCATAATAAATGTAAGTATGAAGATATCTCCATGATACACTGATTTTAAGTGTAAAGGAGATATGATTTAAGAACATAATGAGTGTTCAAATTAAAAAAATATTATAATGAAAGACACACAACCACCAGTCATCCTAAAATACTTCCCCTCCCTTTGAAACTATCCATCCCATCATTCTTCCTCAATGTCCTGAATCATTTCAAAGCATCTAAATTTCATCCTCAAGATACTTTTTAGTTGGCAGTTCAATATCACATGGAATTGTTTGTTCTATTTTAAACAATTCTGATTCTTTCATTTTCTCTAGGAATTTAAGCATATGCATTTTTTAAAAAAATAAAGTAAATGTTTAGGGGGAAAAATACTGCAGGATGGTTTTGACCACAGAGCCTGGAGTTAATTTTGAGAAGAGAAAGATGCAATTAGGAATTGACAATAAGAATAAAGGCAGGAAGGAAAATACACTTGGAAGGAGGAGAAGGTTCCCTAAAGCCAGTCAGGACTTTTAATACCTTTTTACTTCTGTGCTAATTAGTACTGTTGTTCAACTATACATGATTTCTAACTTATTAAATAGAGCTAAAAAAAACCTGAAATAGAATGCATTTGGTGCTGTTTTATTCCACAATTATATAGAACATGACTGTTTGAATAATCTTGTCTGAGACGCAGACTCCTGAATTAATGATATTTTTAATTGTAAGAAGCTGTAGGCATGAATGTCTACATAAGCATAAATTTTAGAAATTAATTTTGTCCAATCCAGCAAATATTTACTAAAAGTATATCATTTGGAAGCTAAATAATACAGTCAGTTAAATGGTTGTTTGATCTAGGAAAAGCATCTGATAATGCTAATGATTTGATTCAATAAACTGGATCAGCTAGAGAAATGGTATCATGTGGAGCAACAGCAATATTCATCTTTCTTGAAGCAACACATTTCAGAGTGTGTGAAAAACAATCCTAGAATCTTCGTAAAAATCAAGAAATTTTGACTACATGGCGATGACCTTATAAAAATCCATTTGAATCCATTGGATTCTGTTAATTTTCCCCTAAAAATGCATTGTAACTTTAACTTCTCTCCATGACCTACATCCCAGATTTTATTCCCTGTCATCTTCCTTGGCAACTTTGTTATACACTGCTTGATATGTTTGCCTCAACTCTTGCCTCTACCTAATTTAATTTTTTCTTAGGAGTTATCCCAAAAGTATTTCCTAAAAATCAGATTAATTCAGATCATCTCACTGTCGGTCTTAAATGTTTACATGATATCCTCATGTTATATAAACTAAAATCCGAACTCCAAGGCACAACATATATGTCCTCTCTGATTTGGCCCTGCTTATTTTTCTTCACTATCATCTTGTGCTTTAGTCTCTCACCGTCACAAAAACTTAAACCACTGGCCTTCCTTCAGTTTCTTAAACATTCCAATTAATTTCTCTATCTGTCAGACATCTCTATTAAAGGAAAAAACAAACCATATAGGTATAGCTATAGCTATAGAGAAAGGGATAAATATATGTAAATGACTCACAGGAAATGACTCATATAATTATGAAAGGTGCTAAGTCCTAAAATGTACTCTTGGGAAACTTGAGACACAACAGAGCCAATAAGAGGAAGGGAGGAGCAGCCAGGAGAAGAGGACACCTTTCTCTTTGTGTGCCTCCTTCTTGGCTACAATTTCTGCTAGGCAGGACTTCTGTACTTCCATATGCGATGGTGAAGTATAAGCTCACCTTAAACTCTCTTCAACTGTCTCCTCAGACCTAGAATTAGTGGCAGAATTTCCCCACTGTCCTTAGATTTGCATCTTACCTCTCCCAGTCCTTGTGTAATGTTCTTGTCATTTAAACTCCCATGACTTAAAGAAAGTCTTAGAGTTCAGGATAGCACTATATAATGGTGTATGTATGCAATATGGGACTTCACTGATGCAGAGATTTTGTTATCTTTATCTTCATGTGTCAGATCCTGTGGGAAAAGGTGAAAGAACAACAGCTGCCTAGAAAGAACAGTGGTAGAATGTTGTTTAATGATGATCTATTGTTGCATATTTCTGAAGCTGTAACACTGCCTGTGTCATGTCTTGCGAAGTTAAAATACTTAGAGATGCTACAGTCAAGGACGAGGTATGACACCCGTCTTTCTAAATTCTATAAACTGTAAAAGGGAGTTGCATTAATTTCCTGGAAATATTGTAACAGCATAGCAGAAATTAGGTGTCTTAAACAATATACATTCAGTTTCCTGAGTACTGGAAAGAAGTCTGAAATCAAAGCATTTTCATGATCATTATTTCTTTTAAGACTTGAAAGGAAGATTGTTCTTTACTTTTCTAGCATTTGATAGGCCCAGACCTTCTTTTGGCGTAGCATTCACTACAGTCTCTGTCATCTTCCTATGACCATTTTCTCTTTGTCTTTTGTCATTGCCTCAATGTCGCTCTTCTTACAAGGACATCTATCAGGGACCTCCTGAAAGACATCTGAAGGAGATTATTTCCGTAAATATCCTATTCTCAAATAAAGTCCCACTCACAGGGATTGGCATTAGGATTTTCAGTGTATCATTTTCTGGAACACAAAATTTTACTCAGAAATGGAGGGCTGTCAAAATTGTAAGGTTTCCCTTTCCTTCTCCTCTTTACAATGTTTTCATTTCTCTAACTTTCAAATAGATACCCCCCACCATATGTTTCTTCTTTAAGTCTTTGCCATTAATAGCACTCCTTGCAATTTTTCCATGAAAATAATACGAATCCACATTTTGAGTAGGGCAAGAAAAATAGACGGACTCTTTGGTCCAAAGTAATCAATATGCCCAGGCCTTCTGCCCACTTTGACCGAGCTGTTTCATATTGCTCACTCCAAATGCATTTACTGCCAGGAAACTACATTTACTGAACCTTTCAGAAGGGCTAAAAACGGGATGCCTCACTGCAGTGCCTGCCAAGGCACAGCCCATATTGTAAAATTCTTAGTGAATCAGCAGTTTACATTGTAAAATATCAGAGTCAATGCTGGAAAGACAATATTTTATTGGTTTCCTGGGGATCCTGACCTCAAATCTCCTTCTAACATTTTCTTACCTAAAGGGAATTCATTTACTATCTCTAAACATAGCCTCAAGTACATTATTTTAAGATCTATTATTTACTGTGCTGGTTAGTAAGCTTTTATCTCTTATTTATGATGAGGTGAGCTTTAATTGGAAATTGGCTGGAAGTCATCCAAGCTAGGTAGGTACTGCGCTCCCTGTTGTAAATTGATCTTACAAACACCTGCTTGTTGTGTGAAGTTATGCAAAACCATCCTTGAGCTGCTGCTTTTTTTTTCTTTATACCTCTTTCATTTTTAAACTTTTGAAGCACTGTGAAACTTGCCAATTAAATCAAGAAAGTATAAATAAATCTCTGAGTTTTAAAGGGACAGAAGAATCTTTGTTTAATGCATCGTTATCTGGATTAAATTATAATCATTTTCATGTGCTATTAGAGCTTTTATTAGTTTTGCTTATGCCAATCTTAAATGAAAAGGTGTTATCCAAGTTTTAATAAATTAAAACCTAAACATTGACATTCCATAACGTGAACGTAAGAGGACAAACAGAAATCTAGTATATTTGTAAAAAAAGTGTCGTGCATATTTTTGCCTGACCATGGTCTAAAGTTTATATTCTTATAAGATACTGACATTTCTTTTTCTTTTAGTCTGAAATCACAACACAAGGGGCTAGGGATTTCGCTCAGTGGCATAGCACCTGTCTGGCAAGCGCAAGGTCGTGAGTTCAATTCCCGGTACCAGAAAAAACCCAAAAATAAATAAATAAAACAAAATAAAATAACAATACAGGCAGGTTACTTCTAGTTTTTCATTGAGCTTTTGGAATTAATGAGTAAATACATTGTTAATTGAAATTTTTTGGAAGGCTAGGTCAATAAATCTAATTGAAATTTGACTATTCTTTATTGTACATGTGTGAATGACTATATGTGGTTATTTTACTTTATTCTCCAAACAGTGTAACTTGAGAAAATCTGAATTTCAGTGTTGAAATATTCACTTTTGCATATATATTCCACTTGCAATTACATGCACTAATAGAGAGGAACAGTTGCATGATTAATTCAGAGAAAGAGAGATTATTCACAATTGTCTTTGGATTGTATTACATCACTTTTGCTGCAGCAGAAATGGAGAATCACCTTCTTTGCAAGGCTTTTCAGTGAGTATACATTGTTTCATTTTGAAATGGGGAGGCCTCATGGTGGCTCTTTCTAGGTAGCCCAGAGTTGGAAATGTATTAGCACAAATAAACCCAAAGTAAGATATGCATACATCAGAAACATAAAATATGACTGTGATTGTTAGAAGGAGGGCATCCTCTGTCTGAGTTTTACTCTTCCACCAGCTTCAGCTGAATTCTGTCTCTGAGATGGATAAAATTCCTCTGGGAAAACCAGGCAGAATTACAGGCTAGAACAAGCAACTGACCTGATTCAGTACAGCAAGTACAACCGTTAAGACTGTAGCAGCTATTATACATATTCAAATAAGTGACTTTGATTTGATCTGTAAAGTGAAAATAAGATATTTTATATTAGCTATTTAGGGCTGATTTAAATCAAGTGAATTCTTGGCTTTGTCAATTATAGCATATAGTCTAAACTTAAGGAAAAACAGGTATAGAAGAAGAAATTGTATTACTAAGAAAATACAGGCCTGGGGTTGGGGAAGGTTCTATTTCCCATGCTAGTATACATGCAGGTATGATTAGAGGCGGAATTAACATAGCTTAGTTTGACTGAAATTGGGTTTTTTTGGAGACAAGTTCTAGCTATGTAGTTCAGGTTGGCCTGCACTCACTAGGTAGCCCAGGCTGGCCTTGAATTAATGGCGATCCTCCTGCCTCAACCTCCTGAGGGTTGACATAACAGGCATGCGCCACTATGCTCAGCTTTAATGTGATTTCTTAGAAACAACACAAATGCCCATAAATTAAGGAGTAGATAAAAAAGACATGGTCATTTTTGTATAATGGAGTATTGCTCAGATATAAAGAAAGATAAATCCAGGGCTTTTATAGGTAAATGGATGCAACTAGAGATTATATTCATAAGTGAAATAAATCAGACCCGCATGTGTAAACATTGTGTTGTCTCCCTAGGGCAAGAAACTGAAAGAGTGAACAAGATGAAAAAGGTACAACAGATACTGTGAAAGGGAAAGAAACTACTCAAAGGGAGGGAACAACTGCAATGAGGGAAAAGAAAAAAAGAAAGAAGGGAAAAAAGTATATATATATATATATATATATATATATATATATATATATATACACACACAAGATATCTAAGCTAATTGTACTACTAATTTCTATTAGTTCATTGAAAAGAACAGTTAATGTTTATATTGTTTGATCAATTTAGCATGCCTGTATCTGGTAATCTGAGCAACTACTTTGAATACAAGATGTAATAGAATAACTATTATTAATGTCCTATCATCTTGTTTTGAAATTCTGTATCATTTTTTAAAAATTTTACTTCTTTAAAATAAAAAAATTGAAATATAAGAAACTAACTTTACTTATATCTCTGTAATTTTTGAGTCAGTAATGTTTACCTAATTTCTGTACCTTATAGGCATTTCAGCAATTGCTAAAATTGCTGCCTTAAATTGCTACTAACAAAAAAAGACTGTTATATGAATCTCAATGAGTAGGATATAAATTTCAAATCAGGCAAAGCATGTGAGATGACAGGCTTTTTTAAAGTTTAATTTCAGAACTTCATTAAAAAAATTAAATATATTCATTCTACTGTTTATTACCCATTCATTCATTCAGTTAATGTATACATGATATATATTTTTAAATGAAAAATCCTTAAAAATGATTGATTTTTCTAAGTATGATGCCATGAAAAATGATATTACACTGATATTGTTTACTTAGAAATGTAGTAAAATTGAATACGGAACAACACAAGACATGAGAACAAGACATAGCACACAATGGAGCATGTGGTGTATCCAAAAGAAGACTGTTGCAAAAAGTTTTGAGAGTTTAAATGAGAAAGTATAGAATCAACACTTTAAATGAGAAAGTGTAGAATCAACAGCAAAGTACAAGGTAAGTTGAAAGCTGGAGATTATGAAGGACAGGTTGAGGAGTTTGGAATTTGTCTTGTTGCTAGTGAACAATTATGAGTCTGTGAGCAGGACATTAATTATTCATCTAAAATTAAATGGACATTTCCCTTAAAGATACAAATTTGTTAAAAAATAAATAAAGAGAAGAAACAGTGAATATGAATTAGTCTGATAAAAATTTTAGAAAACATGAAAAGGAGAATCTTTCCAGACAGATGAACATTCTTGGTGCATAGAATATAAGCAACACTTTCTGTTGATTGAGTGGTTCATTGGGTGAGGTAATGTGAGCACTTTTCATTGGTCAAGCATTGAAAGTAATTTAATATCAAGAAAATTCATTTTTAAAGATACCAGATTTTTATTGCTCCTTTTATTTTTCCTTTTATTTTATCCAATCCTTAAATCTTTCTCTTTTTGTTCACCTTTTTTTATAACACACTCTGAAAATAAAAGGCATAACTTCTGTTTGTTAATACATTATGTATTATAGGGTAGGTGATGCTGTAGTAAAAGAAAGAATTATTCTGAGTGGCCTGAATAAAACATATATTTCTTTTTTTGTTTGTTTATTTTTTGATTTTTGTTTTCCTTCCGGTACCGGGAATTTAACTCATGACCTTGCTCTTGCCAGGCAGGTGCTGTGCTGCTGAGCTAAATCCCCAGCCCCCAAAATATATATTTCTGTATATCTACCTCTACCTATCATCTATCTGTCTTTGTTTCTCTTTCTGTCTCTCCCTCTCTCCCAGGTTGCTGTGGGATTGTGTCACTATTTGGTCAGCATTCCAGGCCTCTTTGCTCTTAGAATGTCAGAAGCCACCATGTATTACTAATTGCTGTAAAGAGAGAGATTCTTACACTGGCTCTAAGAATATCTGCCTGTAAAAGACAAACCTCACTTGAGCTTACAGGTTTTTAGCCAAAGAAACCTCTACTCCCATGCCTATAGTTATGGAAGGGTGAGTGCATGTAGTTCTGTTGTGTGTGGTGAAAGGAATATAACTAGAAATACTGGTGAGCAGCGTTAATGCCTGCCGAAATCTTTAATACACACCAGCCACACCAGTATTATAGTTTATATCTAGATGTCCCCTCAAAGCTTCCTGTGGTCACAAATGGGTCTTTTGGAGGTGGCTGAATTTCAAGTGTGTGATGCTGGGATTTAGGATGTGATGCGGTGTTTGATTCACAGTGTGATGCTAAGGTTAAAAGAGGCCTACCTTGAGTGTGAGTGCTACCTGCCCTAAAGTGGTGTAGCCTAGATAGGATAAAAGGACTGAAAAAAGGTTGTTGCTTGTCACTGACTGCTTGTTATTTCACTGCTTTGCTTCCTTCTGCCTGCCATGAGCTGTTTCTTCTCTATGATGCCCCTTTGCCATGCCACCCTACCGTGGAGCCAGCTGATTATGAACTGAAACCTATACAAACTGAGAGCCAAAATAAACCTTTTCTTCTTTAACTTTAGGTGTTGGGTATTTTGTCTCAGCAAGGCTAAAAGTAAATAAGACACACTTTCTCAGCAAATTACATAAATTATTTCTATGTTCACATATTAATTACCATAATTATTCTATTTAACAGAGAAATAAAAGTGTGTGCCTCCTCTGCAAATGAGAAAACTTCGGGAGACTTAACTTTCTACCAGCACAATGAAAAGATGGCATGAGTCCCAAGATTATGTAGCTGGAAAGTGTCTCTTGATTATTGCATTATGGTGTCTTTTAAACTTTACTTCTCCAAGCATCATTCATGTTCTAAAAAGGAATAAAACTTTAAGCTAAAGAACAAAAATACTGAGAGCTGGAGATTTAGCTCAGTGGCACAGCGCTTGCCTGGCAAGTGCGAGGTCGTGAGTTCGATTCTCGGTACCGGAAACCAAACAAACAACAACAAAAAGAACAAAATACTAAACGGTCCGTATTTAGAGATACTTAGGAAAACAATATAATGATTTTTTAACGGCAGCAAAGTTTCATTAAAGGTAGCAAAAGAAACAGGCTCTGCAGAGTGAGTTTGGGTCAAGTGGAAGTAGGGAAAGAAGTAAAGCCTACAGTGTGAGGGTAGGCCACCATGCAAGAGAGAACAGGTCGGCAAAACCTCGATATGGACTGTTGTTTTTGTATCACCCATTTCTCAGGCTGATGTCAGGTCGAGGCTGTCCTAATGAAAACCTGCTCAAGTTCTCCTGAGAAGTCCATGTGTAGGGTTTTGGAAACCGTTCTGTGCTTGTGTTCCAAAATCTTGTCACGCTACTTTCCCAGGCAGTTTTAGCAGTGCCCTGCCTTCCTGTCTCATTTCCCACTGAGAGACCCAGCCCCATAATTCTTTATAAAGTGTTGAGGGGGTGGAGGTTTTGTCTTCTACAGTTTCTTCAGCTGGGAAGAAGTGTAGACTCCACATACTGGGGATTATGTAGTCTCTAACTACCTCGGGGTATTGCGGCTCACTGGCAGCTTGAGGAGAATGAAAACCGTTGAAAGACAAAGCCAAAAGAATTAATGACTATGAGCTGTCTGTTCAATGGCAGAAATAAAGTAACTTTATTATGATGTTGAGGATAGATGAGGATCAGGTCAGGTTTCAGTGCTTCTTCGGAGGACAAAGTATGGCAAAAAGTGAGGTTAGATAAATTATGGAGAACCTGAAAGCCATAGCCTTAGCAGGACTACCTGCATAATGAGTCTCATTTAAAAATGAGAACCTCAGTACAGGTTCCCATTGAAATTGTGATGAATTAGGATCATGAATGGCTTGACTTTGCTGTTTCTGGAGCAATATTGTAATCTTGCTTTCTGAAGAAGAGCTTCAAGTCCTCCTTCTCAGGAATAGTTTCCTTCTTGGTTCTGTGAAAATTCTAGTGACTATTTCCCATGTGGAATTTTTTATACCTTGTCAGTGCATCCCTTGAAGAAGGACCAAGGTGGTTCCTCAGGAACTGTGACTAAGGCTTGAGGGGCTGTAGGGAGGGGCTGCCGCCCCATCAGCCTTTTGAATTCCTAAGGAGAGTTTAGACATGTCTGTTTGGGATCCCTTGAGATGAATGACAGCAAGCTGCTTGGAAGACAGACTATCTCTAAGAGTTGCAGATCTTCTTGCTTGTGTTTTATAAATGATTGCTTATTAGTCAGCAAGCTCCTTTTTCATAGATTGCTGCATGGGTATATAGCACCAGAAAGGTATATTTGAAGTCTGTATAGATATATAACTTCTTGCCTTTTGCTAATATCAGTGCTTGAGTAAAACCATTGAGCAAAGGTCCCTGGGGGAAGAGATTTTGCTTCAGTGACCCATTGGAAACTGACAACTTCAAAACCTGCCTTTTGATGTCCTTCTTGGACAAAGCTGTGTCCGTCAATGAACCACACTTCCTCAGGGTCTTCAAGGGGCAGGTCACTGATGTCCTGCCTGCATGGGTAGGTCTGGGAGATCACTTATTCATAAAATTGCTAGCTTCTGGGCTTATAGTCATCACCAAGGCAGGATTACAAGTAGTGCAAATTTTATAATAATCTCAGGGTGTCTAAGAGAATGTCATGACACTTGGCAAGACATTCCCTTGTTAATTACAACTAACCTCTGGTCTCAAGAATTGCTCTGAGCTGATAGAGAGGTAAGACTGCTAGTTTCAGTCCTAAAGTCTTCCTCTGTTAGCATACCTGTAGCTACTACTTTCCACAGGTAGGCTAGTTACCCAGTATCCACTCCATCTAACTTTTTGGAAAATATGCCACTGAGCAGAGCCTTTGGGTCAAGACACACTCAAAGGAGTTCCTCTCTTTTCTGATATGTAGAGGAAGAAGGGTTTCTTTATGTCACGTATACCATTATACCACGTAGCAGAATCCACCCATTTGTTAATGAGGTCAGGAAGACCTGGTATAATCTCAACAGGTGCAACCCTTTTTCGTCTTTGCCATAATTTGATAATTGCTCCTAATTTTGCTAGTAAGTATCTTCCCAATAAGGGAGTCGGGCACTCTGGGGTGATTAGAAACTCATGGTTAAAGATTAGAAATGTCAGAGTAAGAGTAAAGAATATCTGATAAAGGGTCCTCTTGACCCTAATTATGAATAGATCTAGAGGATTTTTTTTTTTTTAGAGAAGTAGTACATCAAAACAGAATGAAGTAATTGAATTGGCTGACCCTGTGTTTTCAGGGTTCCTAGTAAGAGATGGTAATATCCATGGACAAGAGCACTGTAGGTTCCTTTGGGCCTTTTGAGGCCAGAAAATAAGGGTTTTGTGTACCCTAGCCCTTCTGATGGAGTGGAGGCAGTCAAACCCTCAGTGCCATGAATCAGGAATGTTGTCTGTCTCACATCCACAGCAGGGCCTAGACAGTGGCTTGGAGCTGTTGTGGGTCCCGTGAGTTTTTCTTTAGGTGATTTGATTGAGATTAAAGAATTTCCAACTGTGACCCTTTTCCTTAGCTTTTCTTTGTTGACCCTACTCCAAATCCCAATTATTAGACATTGAAAGGACCATGTGCAGAGACTGAGTCATAGGTGTCTGGGGTCCCATTTGAATTTTCTTCATTGAGCAGGTGGGAAATACCCTCTCCCCACACCCTGAGCAACAGCTGGGAATCTAAGGACAGGATCATCAAAAAAATCTTTGCCTTCCTCGGGTCCACTATAAATGCCATAATTTCTAGGCTTTTCCTGAGATAAAGGAACACACAAGCTTGAACATAAAGGATTTCACTCCATTTTCTGTGTCTTAAGCAGAAATGATTTAATTGAAAAATTGTCTCACAGTTTAAATTGCTACCCCGTAACCATCTCTCACCATTTCCTCCTTCATACTGTACCTAAATCATGTTAAAATAGTAGATAAATTGTTCCTTTTTTTTAATTGACAGGGTCAAAGTTTTCCTACCAATCAAGTGGCAGAGTCAGTGGAAACTGTGGGGCATGGTTCATGACGTTTTCCATGGTTCTTAGACACAGAGAACTAGGTCTTGGGTCCTTAAGATGATGCACCATGCAGAAGGAGGAGGCCACATTTGAACCCACGAAATATCCCTTGTCTCAAGCATTGACTAGACAGATGTCTCTGAACCTAGGATCAATTATAGATGAAATCCCTACTGAGGGCTTTTTGTCTCCATACTAGAACCCTCTAACTCCTTAGGGAGAAGGGTATTGAGCCCCTTAATGGCTCTGCTTAGCACTTCAAAACTTCCATGAGATCACGGTGGAGTTCCTCCCCACCAGGACCCCTGAGCCAAGCTGAGCCACTTGATGGCTCTTAAGCAGAATGAAGCCACTTGAGAAATAATGCCCCTTACATTTACACTGATAGTAAAAAGTTTGGTACTTATTTTAAGGCAGTAGAGATAGAAACATCTTTTGTAAGAAGAAAAAAACCTTTAAAAGTCCAAAAATCCAGTATGGCTTTCCTTTGACTCTCAGTCACTTGAGGTAAACATTGCTGGCTGTTCTTTCATTCTTTCTCAGACCATCAATCATATATTTTTTAATTACCTGCTCTCCTGGCTAGCTAAGCCAAATATGTTACTGGATTTTGGGGTGCTGGTGTCTCCTTCTGGAGGTGCTTTCTACATTCTTTCTATCTTAAGGAAAGGATTAGTCAAGATAAGCACAAATTTTAGGAAAATTTTATTAAAGGCAGGAAAAGAAATAGGCTCAGCAGAGTGAGTTTGGGCCAAGTAACAGAAGGAAAAGAAGTACACCCTATGGGGTGAAGGTGGGCCACCATGTAAGAGAGAACACAGTGTCAGAAACAATGTAATGATTTTGATTTGTCTGATCTCAATAGAGCCTTCTTACATAATTAATTATTTTTCAATCTTGGTTGCAGAAACTTAGGCCCCAGGAAATCTGAGTAGAAAAAGAGTCAAATCTGAAGGTGTAAATAACTTGATAAAGTTGAATAATTGAAAGAAAAATATAATCTTAACGTTAGTCATTGTTATGGTTGATACATTGTGTCAACTTGGGGAGTCTAGAGGTTTGGCTAAGTGACTCAGCAGGAAGCCAGGGTGCTTACTTTGTATACATCCTGAGCCTGTGGAAGAGAAGGGAAAAGATTATATGAGAGCTACATGCCCCTTAGGTGGGGGTAGCCTGTTTACAAAGTAAGGCAGGGAAAGAAGCTGCTTGCCACCATTCCTCCCGTTTGCTCTGGCTGCTTTGCTTTCAGCTGCCATTCCCCACTTTGCTCTTGTTGCTTTGCTACCTTCTGCCTCGGAGCCAGCCAAGTATGGACTGAAACCTCCACAAACTGTAAGCTAAATAAACCTTTCCTTCCTTCATTTTGGGCGTTGGGTATTTTGTCTCAGCAACTAGAGAAAAGTAACCAAGACAGTCATCTGTCTTATTGACTGAATTAAGGCTGAAAAAGTAATTGTCATATCAAGGAAATAGAAAAAAATAATTCAAATAACATTATATTTTGCTCCACATCTGTTCTTCACTATAGGTAGGTGGAATAATGTCAAACATTGTGAGAAAAAAAAATGGTTTAAGCATGCCTCTGTTTATTTAGGGAACTCCCAAAATAAAAACTAAAATTTATTAATTATAATAAATTTAAAACTATTACAAATAAATCATATTATGATATTTGAGGGTTTCATCATTCAGGAAAAGCCTATGATATCCAAGAAATGTATCCTATAGAATATATCATTTTGCGATGCAATATTTAGTAACATTAGCAAACATCATTCTCTTATTTGTGATCAGTTACTTTTAATTGAAAATGGGCTGACAAGCACTCCAGAAAACTAGGTGTAGCCATTGGCTTTCTCAGAGCTCAATAATATTGCTCCCTGAAATTTCTGTAGGAACTCCTAGGATATGATAAAGATATCATAAGATGCCCTAAAAACCAGATCATCATCCTCTTTTCATATAAAAACTAATGCAAAAGAAGACTTTAATTTAAAAAGGATGTGACAAGATTTTATAGATGGAGAAAAGAACGTAGCCACAAGGAGACATCTCTATGTTTTAATTTTCCACAGTGAAAGAGTGGATATTGTTAATGTCTACTTCTCCACTGAAGCCACATTTAATATTACAACAATAGAGTACTAAGAAGGCACCTTATACAACAGATACTACCCCACCCCCATAAAGACCATTGTGACCAGGCAAACAGGGACCCATTGATACCTCCTCGGTCGAGACAATATTTGGTCATAGACAATCTTGTCTTAACCTTGTGCACTATTTCCTGAGATTGATATTTTAGCATGATGTTTATTGCTCTCGTCCAGCCAACTTGGGACTACCAAATTATCCTGAAGATCGATTAGAAACAACCTCACTTACACAATGCCCACTACAAAAGATACTTGCCAAAGACTGCCTCAGTGTTGTCTCACTTTTAATGCAAAGCTTGCTCTTAAAAAAAAACTGTATTCTCCTTTCTGACACATTGAAAATCCTATGAAACTAAAGAGATTGAAGGCAAGACTGCTAGACAGTAAATTTATGACTACCATTGGGCTTTATGTTTTGTCTCTGACTTAATTTTGTCTTTCACTTTGTTTCAGTGTTGAGCTGGATCTCACAACAGCAACTTTTAACTGCAGATTGGCTCTTAAGAAGAAGTAGTGTCTGCCCAGATCCCTGAATCATTGCTAAAAAAAAGAGAGTCTTCTTCACTGGATCCACATTTTTGTCTAAGAATTTTATTCATTTTTATTGCCTGGATATTCCCATATTTTGCACCTTCCTTTTGGGATTTATACCCTTGATAGTTTAGCTTCACTTATTGTGCCTTAAAATGTTTTTAAGTTAAAAATGTTTGTATTAGTCATTTTTTCATTCCTGGGAAAATTTTTTGACATACATAAGTCAGAGTAAAACACAACAAAATATATTGACTTTGGTTCATGCTCTTGGAGGTGTCAGTCCATCCATAGCTATCTGCACAGCTTCATACCTGAAGCAAAGGAGAAACACACTGGTGTAAGGCACAGGAGAGCAAAGCTATTTATTTTATAGTAGCCAAGAAGAAAGGGTAAGGGATAGAGAGGGAAGGCCCAGGGCCCAGACATAGTCCCTAAGGCCACACCCCCATGATCCATACCCCTCTATGAACACCCCCTTTTTAGTTTCCACTATTTCTTAAAAATGCCATAAGATTGTCATTTCATTAGCAGATGAATCCATTAAAGAAGTTAGAGTTCTCATGATACAACCAACTTCCAACAACCCCACCTTGGAACACATGAGATTTTGGAGGAGTTATTTTTGATAGAAGTTATAAGGTCTGCTTCTTCTAGGATAATGAGCTTGCCAAACTGGAGATTTTGCATTTTCTTGCAGATCTGTGAAGATCTCAGTGAAAAATTTGGTTTTGATTACCAAAGTAACTGGATGAGATTTCTCTTAAATCCTGACTGAGAGCTTACTTTTCATCCACAGAGAACATTTTCACTGGTTTTTCCCTTAGAGTGCAGAGAGAGGGTAAAATACAGATCATCAACCCTGTACTCAGAGGTTGCTGACCTTGTGTCAGAGGCCTGAGATGGGAGAGGCACAGCTCCACTTTAACGTGATTGTGGCCAGTACTCATGGGATCTCCTGTACTGAATCCTCCTCTGCATCTATGAAAAACCTCGGTTTTCTATCTTTGTTCTTATCACAATTCTGACCCATGTTCGTATTTCTCTAAAAACCCCAATTTCAACAGGACCCCTTCAGAGATGTCATATCGAGGAGCATTTGATTTAGCAATCACTTCTTCGATGTATGACTGAAGACGACAAAGGAAATAAAATAGTTTGGACACAGTGAGCAAAGTTTATAACTGGTACAATGACATTTTTAAGTGAAATTCCAGTTCTGAATTGACTTTTCTTAACTTGCTGATATTAAGCAAGACCCAACTTTCCTCCAATCTGCCCCTCTTATATACCTAACATTTCCTTATGCCAGGCTCTCCTTACTTTGTCTCTAAGTTAAGGCCCACCTTCTCCCTCTCCTTTTCTAGAACAAAAACCAAACTGCATGTGAAACACTTGAAAGAATCAACAACTTGGATCTCATCCTACTGAAAAGTTTCTGCACATCTAAAGAAATCACCAGCAGAGTAAAAAGAAAACCCACAAACTTGGAAAAGATTTTAGCTGACTGTCCCTCAGACAAAGGGCGCCTATCTAGAATATATAAAGAATTAGAAACTTTTCTTCCCAAGAATTTTACTACTCCCATTGGCCAATTTATCTTTTTGTGTGTGAGAAGTATCCAATATTAATTTTTTTTTCTTCTTTTTTTCATTAGTACATGTTTATGGTACATCATGTTCACATTCTTTCAGTGGAGTTGTACAGGAACTTAACAAATCTTAGTTCCTTTTATCATCCTCTTGCCCTTTCTTCACCTCTCCATCATTTGATCGCTTCCTCTTTTGGAAAAGATCTACCTACCTTCTTCTTATTATCTGTCTTTTATTTGCTTTTTGTTTATAATCTGGATTTCTCATGTAACAGAAACATTGTGATATTTAAGCTTGTCTGTCTTACTGATTTTATTTAACATTATGATCTCAAGGTATGTGCATTTTTTCTACAAATGACTCAAATTTATTTTTCTATATGGCAGAGTAGTACTCCATTTTATGTAAGTACCACATTTCCTTTACTAGTTCATCTACTGGTGGACATACAGACCTCTTCATAGATTTAGTTCTTGTAAATTATGCTACTATAAACTTGGGTATGCACATATGACTGTTATATGATATCTTCAACACTTTTTGGATGATACCTAAAAGAATAACTGGGTCAATTGAGATTTTTCATTTCCATTTTTTGAGACAACTCTGTATTGATTTCCATGGTGATTGTCCTACTTTACTTTCTCCCAACAATCTGGAAGGGTACCTTTTTACATGGAGCCTCATCAAAAAATGTAATTATTTAATTTCTTTATTATAACCATTCTTTCTGTGGTGAGATGGAATCTCAATGTTTTCTTACTTTTCATTTTTGTAATGGTTAGTAATGTTGAAAATTTCTTCACATATTTATTGAGAATTTATATTTCTTTGCCTATTCATTTCACTTGCTCACTTTTGATTCAGTCTTTTATTTAGGGACTATAATTTTGTTTTAGTTCTTTATATATTTGAGATATTAAACCTTTATTTAATAATAAATACCTAGCAAAATTCTTCCTCATTCTGTAGGCTTTCTTTTCACTTTGTTGGTTGTTCCCTTTGCTGTCCAGAGCTTTTTAATGTAATACAGTCCCATCTGTTCCTGGTATGACTTCTTGTACAGTTGGTATTCTGTTCACAAAATCTTTTCCTACACCTGTAATTTCACTAGTTTTACTTGTTTTATTTTATAGCACGTTGTGTTTCTGTATCAATTCAATTATTTAAAATCAAGTTGACTAAAAATTGCATTTTTTGTTACTTTTTATGAGATGGTATAAGAGGAAATATAAAAATGACAACTTTATCAAATGTATTCAATGCAGAAATCAACTGGTTGAAATGATACCTGCCCAAAAGACACTCTGGATAGTCCATGAACAAACACACTGCTCAAGTGATGCTCAGAGTAAACTTTAAGTGATTAACATTTAATTCTTTGATCTACTTTCATTTTAGTTTAGTATATGATCAGAGATATGGGTCTAGATTCAATCTTTTATATGTGGATAGCCAGTTTTTGCAATACCAGAATTTTAAAGATCCTATCTGTCTTACAGTGTATATTTTTGGCCCCTTTGTTAAAGATCAAATAGTTGAAAATGCTGGGGTTGTTTCTGCATCTTCTAGTCTGTTTCTTAGATCCTTCTGTCTATTTTTGAACAAGTGCTATGTTGTTTTTAGATCTTTAGCTTTGTAATATAATTTCAGGTTTTGAATTGTGATGCCTCCCACTTTGTTCCTGTTACCTAGTGTTATGAATTGCATCTGGATGTCCCTCCCACCCCCACCCCCAAAGCCTCATGCAGTCATGGGGTGGGGTTTTAGAGTTTATGATTGATCCATGGTCCAATGCTGGGATTATGACTGTGAGTGCTACAACCACCCTGGGGCAGATATCTTGGACACAGTATAAGAGAGGGAAAGAGGCTTGCTCATCCTGCTGCCGCTCCTCCCTTTTTGCTCTACTTGCTTTTGCTTTGTGCCACCTCCTTGAACTGTTGCCCTCTGCCATGTGTCACTCTGCCTTGGAGCCAGCCTAGTATGGACTGAAAGCTCCACTAACTGTGAGCTTAATAAACTTTTCCGTTCTTAATTTTGGGCATTGGATATTTTGTCACAGGAATGAGAGAAAAGTAACCAAGACACCTAGGATTGATTCTGCTATTCTTTTCCATATGAATTTTGGGTTGTTTTCTCCAGTTCTGTAAACTAAGTGACAGTTTCTTTAAGAATCTACTCAGGTTCTGACCCTGGAATATTTTCCACAATTTAAAATTGGAATTGGGAACAATTAATAACTTGTTACTACAGATTTTCCTAAGCCTATGAAAGAAAGATAACTAACAGCACAGAAGTTAGACTCTCCTTTAGGGGTCTACAAGTATGGCTTAGCCGACCTTATCAATTAATTAATATGTTAGAAAATGCTGAATTTTCATCATTGCTATAAAGCTGCTCTACTTTGTAATTCCAGCTTATGATAAATTTTTATATCAAATAAATGACACGAATTACATAGGAACTTTCATAGAATAATTCTGTGAAGTATTAATCCTTACTTAAAATCTATGCTGTCCTTACTCACAAACTTCTAGAAAGGCTGAAAGAAAACCAATGTCGTTTTAACCTCAATCAAAACTCTCTGGTGGGGGCTAGTGATATAGCTTAGAGACACAGCGCCTGCCTGGCAAGCACAGGTTGTGAGTTCGATTCCCGGTACTGGAGAAAAACCAAAAAAACAAAAACAAAAACAAAACTCTCTGGTGTTTTGAACTTTTGTGTCCAATTATACAGCCCCTATCTTTCATGACCTTTTGACCTACCTATTCAACGCTACATGAGTTATTTCTCTATGAACTTTTGTGACTGGAAGACAGTTACATACATTATTATGCCAGCATTATTACTAAGAGATTGTCCCACAACATTTTCCTAAACAGCCTCTTCATGCTCTTTGCAAATAGAAAATTTATTTTACTGCAAGTTACCTCAAAGAAAAATAAAGCAAAACAACAAAAACCAAGAAAACTGCTCTTAAAATTGTTGACATGTACCTTAAGACTGCTCTTAAAGTAGATATCACTCATCATGTATGTCATTTCCAAGGCATTAAATGCTGTAGATCAGATTGTATATCAATGGACTGCATAACAAATTGTCATTCAACCATACAACACAATAGATTATGAGAATATATTACTTAAGGACTATATCTATGATAACACCCATCAGATTCAGTGCAAATGACACATTCAAGGTCATCAACTTGAGTCAGTGCTAATCTTTTGAATCCTATAAAAAGAGTAGCGTGGTGGGGGGGTGGGCTATGAAATTGCCTGCCGTTCAGCACATCTGATTGTTTTATATATTGTTCCTCAGGATGAGCTTACTGGATGTTATCTGCTTATGGGAATAAGATGAAATAGTTTCAGGAAAAATATTTCAGAATTAGTTCATGTCACAGTGCTTAGTGTCAAGGAATTCATGATCATAATGATCAACTATTGTTGACTTGGTCATTTCATTAGAGTGGTGTCTTCTAGATTGCTCTATAGTGAAATTAGCATATTTTTCATTATATTTTATAC
Organism: Chinchilla lanigera; assembly: GCF_000276665.1. Lineage (NCBI taxonomy): Eukaryota > Metazoa > Chordata > Mammalia > Rodentia > Chinchillidae > Chinchilla > Chinchilla lanigera. The sequence goes on along the minus strand of NW_004955402.1, from coordinate 26,919,589 downwards.
ACTAGAGAATATAATTTGAGAGTGGATGTATCCTTTCACCTTAAATTTCCCCTACTAATTTTAGAATCCTTCAAGATTCTAGGATTTTTTGTGATAATGTGGCTCTGGGTTTTACCAGAAGTGGTTTTCTGCATTATTTCTTCCTTCTACAATTATTTATTGAAATTCTATCTTGAGTTATCTTTTATTCTTATTTTCAAATTTTTATTATTCTTATGAGTAAATATGTGCACATGATACATTAATATAAACCCATGCATTTATTTTATGCTGTGGGATAAAATTCATTTGCATCTTCATTGTTTTTAATTTTTTTACATGTATTTTTTCTCTTATTCTCCTTTTTGCTAAAAATTTCTTTGAAGACAGGCACGTAACAAATTTATATAATTAAAATAAAAGATCTAATGCAATTATACAAAAAGTAAATTTTCATGAGAAAATTTTTAAAAGTTAGTATTTTCAGGCCCTTGACACAAAAACAGATACATTCCCTTAGGTAAATCAATGTCAACTTTACCTATGATAAAGGCAAGTATAGAAATCTAAGACTAAACAAAAGTAGGGAAACTATTAGCAAATGGAGTCAGAATGCTTATATCTCTGCTTGCAAACCTAGAATAGCTTGCTGTCAACAAACACTCTTAATGTCCTCTGAACAGAAGTGTCCAAATATTTCTTCAATGTTTACAGGTATCTGTAGATTTCCTGCCTGCAGAGAAATCAATAAAAAAGAAATACTTCTCTAAAATGGTTCCAATAGAATTCTAGCTCCAATATATCCTTCTAGCAAAGCTTTTTTTTTTTTTAAGGAAAGGGGTATTTTTCTCCTAAGACATCTGTGGCTGTAACTAAGGCATTTGAATAGAAACCATCTTAGCCCTAAATAATTTTATAGTATTACAGGTTGCAGGAAAATGCAATACTTGATAATTCCTCCATGATCTGAATGAAATAGCACATTCAGTAGAGTGGAAGATATCATCTGACAGAAGCCCTGCTTGCATTGTCTTCCTCTGTTTTGCAAAACACACAAACCTGATAATTGTCAAGCTTTGCATTTGCTGTTTTTCCAGTTATGCATGGTTTCTTCTTTTCAGGCCAATAATAGGGGCAATCTAAGATAATGCACAATAAGGCTTTGCTGTGTTTGTTTTGGGTAAATGAAGGTTTTACAAATAAAGATTTCTTCTTGGCACCACACACATACACACACTCAACACCCACACCCCCCCACACACACCCACAGCACACGCATGCACATACCAAGCAGTGCATCATTAGAATAGAGATAAGTACTTACAAAGGAAGAAACACTGTTATTTTGTTACTACATTTGATAAAATTATGAAAGTAAAAATAAATGACTCATAAATATCAACATGTGCCACTTTTCCTGACATTTTATAACTTCAGCTGGGCTGGATAGAAACCATGGCTCTCATCCATAACCGCAATCATCCAGCTTTGCAGTAATTCTCCTTGCGGTTCTGATTTGGTGGGGATAACTTACGCGTGTATCCTGTAGCCTTACATGGTGTGGAATGAGCCGTTATTAACATAGTTTGAACATGCTTAGGTTTAAAACCATTTCTTCATATTAATTTAAATAAAACAACATTCCAAAGAAAAATGTGATATTGTGTGTGTGTGTGTGTGTGTGTGTGTGTGTGTGTGTTAGACTTCCATTTTCTTTCTTGGATCACCTAAACTGACTATTGTCCTTTATCCTTAGTTTAGAAAAGCATTTGTTTTGAAAAACGGGCATTACTTTTATGACAACATGATAATGGCTTATAGGAAAATAAGTCCTATGAAACAACTCATGTTTAAGAAATCACAGCTGTGTCGCTTCTTAGATTTAGTGCTATGAAGAACATAAAAGCCATATTCTCCTATTCCAGATATATATCTATATCAATAAAAATATATGAGATGTTTTTAAACAATGGTTACACTGCAAATAGACACTAGTGTGCCCACAGCTAATAAGTTGTCCACAGATATGTGGTGTGTAAGTTTTTGACTATGATGAAGAAGACCTCAGACGATGTGATGAATGAGATTTAAGGGAGAAATGAGCTCCACAGAAAGGAACTGACATAAACAAAATTATGAGACAAGATGAGAAATCTGATGTGGTCTCTGCTCCGTGAATGTTTTCCCTGGAGAGAAGTGGAAGGGTGGGGCTGGCCCATCTAGGTGTCACAGGAGGTGAGAATATCAAGCGGAAGAACAGAGAGCAGCCCTTCCTCTCTGAGACAGAATATTTGTGCACAGATTTGGGGTATAGCTTTAGCTAAAAATAAGTCTCCATTTCAGTATTCCTGTAAACATAACTTTTGCTTCACTAGTGTGAAGCAACTGGGAGAAAAATGCAGTTTAAATAGATTAAGGTGTTTCAGAAAGTTTGTTCAGAAATTAATCTACAAATAACACCGACACATTCCTTTCCCCTCTGGGTTATGTCTGTGCTTTACTTTCATATGAGAGTGGTATCTCCAAATCAGGGATTTAAAGCTGGGTCGTGAATTTGGTTTTCTGTGGTGCACATCTCCACCTTCCTTACTGAGTCAATAAAATTATGAGGTTATTAATTCATGTACCTTTCTACCCTTGTAAAGCTCTGCATCCAAGCTCATTGTCCAAACGCATAAAATGTCTTAAATTTTCCATGTTACACACTGCAGTAGGAATTTAAACAGCCACTAGGAAGGTCTGTGGGGGAGGAGGTACACTTTTATGGTTTTACTGATTTAGTTGAAACTAGAGACACCAAAGGCTTTGAAATGTTACCAACTTTCCTGAAAGGGAAAACATTAACAACTCTGTCCCTCTTCCTCTCTCATGATACACACAAAAAAATAATTCACAAGGTTTAATCATGATCCTCTTAGGGACTTGAGAACCATAAAGCATTTTTGTTTTTGCAGCAACAAAATAACATTATCTCTTCCTCCTACCAGCAAAGTAAGCCCCCCAATACCTACTCATGTCCTGAGACTTTAGAAATGTAATGTAACTGCAGTGCTCTTCGATACTCCTTAAAGAATATAATGGGATTATTTGTAGCATCATGCTGTATTTTTAAAGTAATTTTTTGCACATGAGAAGATGAATGTAGAATGAAAGATTAGTACGGACAAGATGTTTCCAGCTGCCCACTCTGTCAAAAAATGTATGCAAATCTCTTCACTTGCTGGTGGTACAAAATGCTGCACCATATCTATCCAGGGACAAAGTCATTCTCCTATTGTGTTCAGCTCTTTTCTTGCCTTCGAATACCCTGGTTGTGGCCAAAGTTGGAAAACAAGACTATTAGATGCAAAAGTAAAACCTGCTGAAGAGTATATTTGGGTCTTTAAACCTTCAGCGCTTCATGAAAAAGAATGTCATCCTCAAATCTCTCTCTCTGTAGATAAGTTAAGTATCTTTTCATGGAAGACATTAAAAAGTGTTTATGTTTTTCTCCTCCTGTGTTGAAGAATGAATGGTATAAAGCAAAATAAGTACAGCTGTGTCTTTTAAGCTGCTGCACATCATGGTTCTACTTGCTATAGCTTCTTTACTACAAACTTGATTCTTAACCAAAAGTAGTAATAGATTGCAAACATATGTGTAAGCATGTGTGTGTGTGTGTGTGTGTGTGTGTGTGTGTGTATCTCCTCTCATTTCACCTAAAGATGCCACTAGATGAAGTGTAACTGGGGTCTAGGAGATGAACATTACAGAAAGCAAGAGACATACAAGAGATATCCATCGATAGTAAGATATGGTAGGAATGAATTGTTTTCCTGTGCTGCATAAGAGCAGGGGAAATAGCACCAATGTCCACTCAGAAAAGGGTAGTATATCTGGGAAGTCCTGATATATTGTTTCTGAAAATACTATCACATACTGGGGACAAATTCCAAACAACTGGTGCATGAATTTTAAATTATATTTATAGTCTTATAACAATCTATTAGTTTATGTAACTATTTTGTTTGTTTGTTTGTTTTCCGTTACCAGGGATCGAACTCACAAGCTTGTGCTTGCCAGGCAGGCTGTGCTGCTGAACTAAATCCCCAGCCCTTATGTAACTTTTTCTGAAGCCGCTCTTTTTAGTATATGTTTACTAATTCTATGCCACTTAGATATCCATTTCTGATTGTAGCACACATGCATTTGAGGAATTCTTCCTAGTTTGAGTATTAAAACATTTTCCTCTACCAACTTCATAAAGAAGGAGGATTTCTAAGCCATCATCAGTGTCAGTAAGCTATTGGACCTTGTCTTCCCAGACCTAGCTATGAGAGGTATTTTGTGCTCAATAAAAGGTAAGTAAATATTTTAGTTGAAGTGTGCTATGGTTAAAATACAAAATGTCCCCCAAAGACTCATGTATTGCAGTGAGATCACCAATACATCACTGTGCAGATGTTGGGCTACAGAGGTAAAAGGATCCCAAGGGCATTGACTTCAGTAATACATTGATGAGTTCATAGCTGAATGCATTTATTAGAAGGTGGGGTCCCTTGAAGGCGTAGGTCACTGGGGTAATGACACTGAAGGTCACCCTGTGCCCAGCATCTTACTTTCCCTCTCTCTGTATCTCTTTGTCTCTGTCTCTCTGTCTCTGTTTCTATCTCTCTCTCTCTCTCTTTCTGTTCTCCCTGCTTCGTGGCTGTCATGAGATAAGTAGGTTTCCTCCACCATACGATTTCTGCCTTGGGGCCAGTCAGCTGTTGCCTGAAACACCTGAAACTAAGAGACAAAATAAACCCTTTTCCCTTTAAGTTGTGTATATTAAGTACTTTGTCCAGTATCAGAAAAGTCACTAGTAGAGATTAGAATTATGGTGCTACCTTCTTCTTTATCAGTGCCTTCATCAAAATTTGTTTATGATGGAGGGTCCCTTTACATATGCATATAACATATGTATCTTCAATCCATTCTTCTAGTAAGTTATTGCTCAAGTCTAGAGACATGTGGATGAAAATCACATTATGTCTTCTCTATGTGAACTCATCAAGTAGTGAAGAAAATATTAATTATATACGACTACCATCAGTAGCTGTGCACACAGAATGCCATATTGCCAGAACTCTGCAGTTCTCCACATTATTACCCTCAGAACCACTGGAAACACTTCAAGAGTGCTTATACTGTGTGCATGTGTGTGTGTGTGTGTGTGTATGTGTGTGTGTTTGTGTATGTGTGTGAGATATGAATATTATCTCCTTGGGCTTCCTCCATATGAGAATGTGAGTTCAGAGTTGCTCCCTACAGTAGGTATTTGAAAACCTCAAACTTAAGGTGTACCTAACTGAGGTTTGGGCTGATAATGCTGCTCAAATATTGATTAGATGCAACTCTCAAAAGTTTTAAAACATGTGATGAAAAGACAGCAAGCCTGCTTCACTTCTGTAATTTTAATTCCTTAATGAAAATTTAAGACATTTCATGTTTGCATTCCTGGTAGTCTATCCTCGAAGTTTTGACACTGTTTGGAATGTTTGTCTCCCTTGCTAATATAAACAATCTTTAGCAACAGGTTAAGCTTTTAATGTAATGGTCAGTGTCTACATATGTTTTCTTTCTCAGAATAATTTTAAAATTCCAGGGATTTGAGATTGCTCCTACATATTTTATTACAGAAGAATATCCTTTCATGGGTGTGGTGATAAACTTTTTGGAAGCCACTGGAGGCAAGCACCTGTTTACTTTTAATATTTGCTTTTCTTCTACCATGCTGGAAGCTAAAACACCCTTCCAGAGAAAAACTGGTTTCTGTCAATCACTATGTCAAAAGAGCCTTCTGTAGCCAGGGGTGTCCCTTCCTGTCCCTTTACCAGCTGGTCAGGGCCAACCCTTCCACTTGCTGGGAGAACTTTAAAGTTCACGAGTATACTTCAGTTACCACTTCCTTTCCCAACGAGTATAAAGAGAAGTGTATAATGTATGATAATGGTCAAACTAGTAAGAATGAAAGTAAATGGTGTGATATGAAAAGGGTTTCAAAGAGGACTAATAATTCTGCAATTTGTTATACAAAGTCAATTTTTTCCACTTGCAGAGCAAAGTTGCCCAGTGGGTTTATTGGTTCACTCATTATTAGGTATATATCACTTTTATTGTCTCCCACTTTTATAGTTTATTAAAAAAAGACATCATTCATGAATAAAATATTTTGGCTCCAGGCTGGCATACACTGAGTTGGTCAGAGAGATTATGCCATCCCCATTTAAAAAATAATAACCACACATGCATAATAGAAAAAGCATATAGTCAAACAGAATAGAAACATACAGGGTAGATCCCCTTGCATGATTCCTTCTCTTCTTCATCTGCTGAGATAGATTTTTCCTGAGTGCAGCTTTGCTATGGCTTGTGTCTAGATGTACCCTCCAAAGTCTTACATGGTCATAGGGGGGTTGCTGTCAGAGGTGGCTGAAATTTGAGTGTGTGATTGATTTATGGTACAATGCTGGGATTAATAGTGGGTGGTTACCATCTTTTGACATCCATTGATTGGTTTAACATTGCCCTAATCTCGGTATATAAAAGACAGAAAAAGGCCTGTAATTTCCCTTCCTTTTGTGCTTTGTTACCTTCTGCCTGCCATGAACTTTTTTCTTCTGTGCGATGCCTGTCTGCCCTGACATCCTGCCTTGGAATCAGTCGATTATGGACTGAAACCTCTACAGATTGTGAGCTAACTAAACCTTTCCCCCTTTAACTTAAAGTGTTGGGTATTTTGTCTCAGCAACAAGAAAAGTAACTAAGATACACTTCAATTTCTTTTCTCCAGATGTCTTAATATCTGTTCTTGTTCTGGTGAGTGTTGGATGCTTGTGGCTTCTCTCAGCACACTCTTTGTCACATGGGATAATTGCATCTCTATGGTGCAACTTATATGTTATTATTAGTGAGGACTGATAGCCAGGTGGAAATATTTAATTTTATTCCTTAAATTACTCCACACATTTGAGTCTTCATAACCAAGGAAAATCACTAGTCAAGTAGAAACCTCTAATCCCTTTTCCATGTATTCACTTGTGAGTAGTATTTCCAGCTCACTCACTGACGTCTATTGTGTGTTTGTCCTATTCTAAAGAACAGTGGAGTTGTCTTCAAGAAGAACTCTTGGATATTGTCTAGGGCTCTGTGAATATGTGAAGAGAAATATGCCAGTACATAGAAAAATTTGTCAGAGACAGTTTGTTCATTTTGTGCACCTAAACCAGGAGCTGGGCTCCTCTTATGGTATCAGTTGAGAGCTGTCTCCACCATCGCGATGACCTTTGTAGAAGCATAAATGAGTCGAGTGCAACAAAGATATGAAGCTAGATCAGGAGAGTCGTGGCCATGCTGAAGTTGGCACCTTTCCATGCAGTTCCAGCTCGCCACCCATGATTTGTATTCAGAGGGCTTTTCTACTGCATCAGTAACAATAAAACATGTTTTTAAAAGAATAAAAAGCAATAAAACTTGATAAAATTTCTCAACTACTCAGTGGATTTAACTTACCTATTTCTTTTTTTTTTATTTTTTTTATTTTATTTTAAGGATAAAAGGAGGGAAACATTAACAGACATACAAC